>NW_020653492.1:3023782-3102391 GCF_003589595.1 Hyposmocoma kahamanoa
AGTTGCATGCCATATCCTGCAGGAGGCGCCTTTTTCTCGCAGTTACTCATCCGTACTCATGATGTTTCCGATATATATACTAAGTTTGTGCAAGCCCTTAAAATAACAAATGTCAAGAATAAAACTTTATCTACTACCGAAATGAGCGCAACTTGAGTTTGTTACAACGACTTGCGAATCTGTTGAGCATACAATTCGAGTGGATGCCGAGGATGTTATCAACTTATAATTGGGCTATACTTAAACATGCTAAGTGCTGAAATTGCTGAATCAACAAGGTTGTATAATGATGCAGTTTGTTCTAAATATTGGAGTATGTTTTTTTATCGAAGCGAATGTTATTTTTATGGAATGCATTCATACCAACTCACTTGCACCCCACTCAAATGTGGACTTGATGACCATCCGCCATACAGACTAGACCTTGCGCCATGCGACTTCTTTTCATTTTCAAAAATCAAAGATAAACTTGGAGGTTTATGATTTACAAGCCTAGAAGCGGCGTTTAATGCGTTCCAAGAAGCCATTGGAGGTCATTATAGAAGATTAGTCCCACTGCTTTTCACAACGGTTCCAACAAATACAAAAGTATGTAAATAGTGAGGGTATATACTTTGAAAAACAATAAATCTATCATAAACATAATATCTGGTTTTACTTATCAGAACCCAGAAACTTTCAGAATGGCCTAAGTAGGTTGCAAGTAACAGTTGTAACAAATTTTAAAACTCATTCGGTTTGGATTTATTCAACACAAGATGTGCCTCCGTGAGGGATTCGACAACCCCATCGAATAAACTTGTATAAATACGTAATAAACGTGTAGATAGTACCTACACGTATATTCGGTGGGATCATCGAATTTATTACCTCGTTAGCAGTGTAGTGAGTTAGCGAATGTTGTTTATTGTTAATTTGTTCTTCGACGACTTGGGACGAGTAAGTCGCGCGCCTGGTGGTAAGCCACACGCCTGTCCATAGCAGTTGCAGTGACACTCAGAATCGCAAAGTTCTGAGACTCACTGCCACTGCGATTGTTACGTTAAGACATAAGTTGACAAGTCCCCTGTGCATGTAATTTCCCTATAGTACTGGCACGCTATGATGGTCGTTTTGACGTTTGTCCGCCCATCAAGTTTCTTACGTTGAAAGAGCTAATTGCTGTGCATTGTTGTAAATAGTGACGTGTAGTCAAACTTATGGAATGTATAATTTTACAATACAACTTGGTATTTGTTGTTCGAAATTTGAAATGTTCTAAAAAATAAATCTAATATGATCGTCTTTTTTGGGATCGCTGGTCAGCACAACTTCTACCTCCGGCAAACTCGCGTCAAAGCTCAATGCAAAACAAAGCAGTTTCGAATTGACGATATATTAAGTAAATATATTTATTTTCGTTTTATTAAAACTTTTTAATCAGTTACCCCTTGCAATACTAGTTGTAAGTCTAAAAACTTATAGATGCGACTCACATTTGATTATATTTTTTTCGACTTGAGATTCGACTTCACTATTGTAATCTGTCAAAACGGCCATCATAGCATGCCGGTACTGTAGCACCCTTGTCTTTCGAAACTGGAACGCAATAAAGCTTACATTACTGTTTGGCGGCCAAAATAGGTAAGATGGCAATACTTCCCTGGACGAATTCGTTCGCAAGGAACTCTGCTGCTACTTACATCAACGACCCTATTTCGATGTTCATATCGGGTTCATACAGACGACCCTACCAAATAAACGTGATATTGTATTTCCTGATCGATAACTTACTCTGCGCCAGAGAATTATGCATCTTGGTCAGCAGTAATATTTAAGACTAGAATAACATGTACTAAAATTGTGAATTCGAAAACTCTTGATTTATTAAAAATTATTAAACAAGAAAGCTCTTCAAAAGACCTTAACTAGCGCACCGTCTTTTTCGCTCTTGTGGCTTGGTCGTTTCAATCAATCGATGAAGTCAATTCTGCTTTAATAAATGTGGTGTCTCCCTAAGCTTTAAATGTAACCTACTTACTAATATACTAAACTAACTTACGCTTGAACACATATTAGGATACGACCATAATGATTGGTCGTAGGAACTGCCTCCGTGGCCAAACGGTTACCATGACTGCCACGCAGAGGTCCCAGGTTCGACACCCGGGCAGGGAGAAATATTTATATGGCCTACATTTATTTCTCTCGTGAGCTTGGGTGTAATTCATGGTTGTCTTTGTGTATTTGAGGCTATGTCCATTGTGTGCGTTATTATATTCAGAATTAAGTAATTTAAAAAAATCAGAACTCATGGTACCACGATTTCGCTTCACTAAGGTAAACGATTCTTTTATGATACGTTTTTACAATAAGATTCCGGAGCCATATATTAAGATTACCATTTTCTAAGTTTAAAAGTAATTTAATTGAAAAGTCATATTACAAAATTGTAAACTACGTGTTAGGTAAAGATATAGGGAAAGACAATGTGAGTCTAGATTCCACACAAATATGATTCAAATGTATTCTACAGCATTCAAGTTTTTTTTTAATATATAATAGATTCACGCTTGACTACAATCTCTCCTGATGTTAAGCGACGATGTGACCAATGCTGGGATGCGTTTGCCTAAAAAATGCCTGTTCACCTACATAGCCTTGAATAGCCCCAAACTGTACTTTTCGGTAAATACAGTAGAGCATTCTATTCCTTTGCCGTACGCATCAGAAAGGAGAAAGCAAAGCACTTAGTGCGAATAGATGGAATATCAACGACAAAAGAATGGAGTGCTCCGGACCTTCTAGTCGACCAAAGGAGGAACGCTGACGGTGGAACTAAATTAAAAAGTTAAAGTATCCGATAGAAAACCGACAACCAGGGTACTATTCTGCGATGATCGAGATTTTGTAGCTTCGACTCCACAAGAGAATTGTTGTTAATAAGTCTCTTTGCTTTTCGCTCGACCGAGTCCAAGGCAGCTAAATGGTAATGGGCAGAGCCGTCCCAAAGGTGGCAGCAATATTCCATACACAATCGAACTTGTGCTTTATACAGATTTAAAAGCTGTTCAGGTGTGAAGTACCGCTTGACTTTATAAAGTATGCCTAGTTTTCTGGCAGCAATTTATTTATAAAGAGCAATCCTTAGAGTTTCTTGCTCGTTCTTCTCAGGGACGTCAGCGTAGTGAACGAGCAGTATCTTAAAAATGACGTTTTCAAGTGTAAAACATTTTACCTATGGAATAAATTATTATTTTACTTTGACCAATACCTTCAAATTTAAACAATATATGTATCTTTGAAAATTATCGTTTTATACTGACGTGGTAAATTCCTAGCGACATTTTTATTTTCAAGATAAGAAAATAAGAAGCTGTAGAACCGGAACGGGTGAGAATTTACGCGGCAAAACTTGCTCCGTAAAGTGTTCTTACAAACAATATTATCTAAGGTTTATTCATCGGTGTCAAAGATTTTGATGAATACCTTTACATTATCTACTTACTGTATTAAGTTTGGCTGGAATAAATAGCTTCTTAGCAAATGTTTCTATCCAAACTGCTTAATTATACCTTTATTTACCTTAATTTTCTCTTATAACTTTTTTATGACACCATTTGCCTGGTGTTCAGCGACACACCCGTCCACAGCAGTTGTAGTGTCACTTAGAGCTGTAAATCGCAAAGATCTGTGGGACTCTGCCACTGCACCCGTTACATTGAGACATAAGCTGACAAGTGTCATGTGGCCGTAATTTCACCAGCAACATTATCCTTCAAAACCGAAAGGCAGTGATAACTAAAGAACTTTGTAGAAAAAATTATAAAAAATATGAAATACTACATAATAAAGGACGTAACTAACTTAAAGTGATTTTTAATACCAGATTTATAAAGTCAGTTGTGCATTTTTTGTGTTATTTATGAAGCAATTATTGTAATTGAATCCTATATTAGGGGTAAGTTCCGTACATTACAAAGTAAAACCCTTTGATATAGTGTGCTTAACTTAATAAACGTTAAATTATGACTTTTATGATGGAAAATCTGATTAATACCTTCTGAGCTCCTAGTATATCTGAAAATATAGAGATAGATTCCACAAAAAAATTAAGTAGATAGGACCTTCTTTGAGCTTTTCAGTGACAGTTCTCTTCGTCTGGCCTATGTAGCAACTACCTCAACTGCAATCAATTTTGTAGACGCCAGGTATTTGAAGTGGAGACATCCTTCGGAGTATCCACCATATTGTATACGTTTCTACTCGAAGCGTGTATTGTGGGTATGGAGTATTCACGTAAAACGTGACCTATCTTGTCCGTCACTCCTTTAACATGTGACACGTAGGCTGGATGTCTATTCACTTCCGGAAGCCTATATCTTCATTTTGGCTCTTTTCGTCATCGGTTCACTTGGTATCCGTTTTTTCTAAGTAGCTCCTGAATATGATCTAACTCCTGCTCCAGATGCTCAAGGTTACAAAGGTCATAAGCTCTGTTTTTTAATGACGTCATTAGGGATTGCAAGTGACGTGGGTGGTGATGCGACGTTGCATGTAAGTATCTGTCCGTGTGTGTTGATTTGCGGTAAAACACAGTGCGTTAGGACAGGATCTTTTTGTAACCGACTTAAAAAAAGAAGATGTCCTCAATTCGACAGTATTTTTTTGTATGTTACGCGAAGATTTCGAGGATTTCCTTTTGTTAAAAATATTCCTAAGTGTGGGGAATTAGCTGATGAATTTGGTCTATTGTACCTATTGGTCATAACATGATCACTATAATGTGAAATTACAGGCACACGGGACTTGTCGACTTATGGCTCAGATCTTTGCGATTTAAAGCTCTGAGTGGCACTGCACCTGTTATGGACAGGCGTCTATCTTACCATCAGGCGCACGACTTGTATGTCCCGTCCCTGGAGATTATAAAAAAAAAATTAGCCAATTTTATATTACTTTTTCATGTAAATTCACCTTTTACACTTCAACTTTTAAAAGCATTATTAATACATAATCCAGTTTGATAATATATTAATTCTTTTGTTTCTTGCGAACATCGGCAGTACTCAGAAACCACGAACATTTTCGAACGTTGTTGCCAGGCTTGCAAGAATATTAAATTTTTATATTTCGAACGATTAAGTGTTGGCTTGATATTAAAAATATACTTTCGCAAGCGATTTTCTCATGACAACTAGACGCCTGAGACTAGAATACAAAAAATAAATTTACATTTAAAAAATGCAGAGAATATTATTTTTGTCGTTATTTACAACGAAGAGTTTGAATACAAATTTAAAAAAAATCTTTATTCCGCAGGTAAGGAAATTACACTTGAAATCGTCACGTTGATTGAACACTACAACTCAGTATTAAGCCTCGTGGTAAGCGACACGCCTGTCTATAACAGTTCTAGTGCCACTCAGAGCTTTCGCTATCGCGAAATCGCTAAGATCTGAGAGGCACTGCTACAACCACAGATTACTTAATAGATACTACGTATTACGTACGTCATTCTCATAGAAAATCGAAAATACTTACGCTATAACAACAGCCTACTAAATCTGACTAAATAAACCAGGCGCTAACTACGAGGAAAAGGAACTTGAGCACGCGCTCAGAGAGGTGAAAATAACGTTGCCCGTCGCATGCAGTCGTGCGGAAACGATTGTTGGGGTTGTACAAGGATTGAAATGTAAATGAATGACTTGTAAGAGCGCTTGCACTGTTAGCGACAGGCACTTATCGCGTAACCTCGAGCCACCATGTCACCATGAGATGTAAGTTGACAAATCCCATGTGCCTAGTTTGATAATAATTAATATTTTTACCCTTGCACTTCAAAACCGGAACGCAGTAATGCTCACATTACTGCTTAGCGGCATTTAGATGTGAAGTTTCCATTCCGCCTTAGGCCCACGTGGGAACTGCAGCCGAAACCATCCCATTGCGAGAGGAGAGACCTATTATATAGGTATAGTTAATAATATCTTTGATTTTTGGTAGTCGCCCATTTCTACAGATCTACAAGATCTGTAAAAGTAGGCACACCAATTTACCTAATTGTATGTTATAATTTCGGTCATGCTTTACTCATGTGCTCAATGGAAGCATTACAGAAATAGTTGAGTGTGTGCGCTATGTTGAGTGTGTAATTGACTCTACGAATTCGATTATCGGAAACAAAGTTTAGCGCGCTGTTTCATGTTCTTTTATGGTCATTATTAGCTTTGGAGAAGAATTACACTCAAGTTTTGTAATAATAGACCTAGGGAATATGATTTTTAAATTTACTTTGAAAACTTTCAACGCCAATTGCGAAAAAATATTATATATATTGAAAATATTATAACGATTAAATCAATATTTCTAGTCAGTGAGTGAAGAAAAACTTTCATCCATTGCTCACAGATGGCGCTACGGCAAAAAGTCGTTAAAAATAAAAAATAAAGATCTGCAACAAGCACATATAAAAATTTGTAAGGTCTGCTGCTGTTCCGTATCTCAGTTGGGAGAGCGTCGGCACGGTATGCTGAAGATGTTAGTTCGAGTTTAGTCGGATTGAAAGAATTTTTCTTAGTGTTCTATCTTTGTATTCATAATTTTAACAAACTATTGGAGTAATGGTAGTAAAAATCGTGAGATTCAATCGACGTAATAATTGTCGGTGTCATGTACAAATGGTGAAACCGCCATTTTGAAAAATTTTTCCGTGTAGTATGCTTTAGTTTTTCTTTTCACTGTTTTTGTACTAAAACATGCTCCCTTGAAAATAATTTTCGAAATGGCGAAAGCGCCCTTTCTACAAAACACCGATAAATTTAAATAATTATATTTTTTTTATAAAAAAAAACGACCTCAAAAAATTCGTTAATCCGCTTTTACTGTTTTCGTTACCAGTGTAAACGATAACTGAAACGTTTATGAAAATCCTCATCAACACGAATTCCGAATGATTCGTATAGCTAGCAGCTCATCTCTAGATTATCAAAACACTTTATTTTCATTGATATTACATCTATGTGTCAAGTTTGATTGAAATCGATTATCGAAAAGCGGGTCAAATATTTTTTTTTCTTACCCATTCATAGCGCGTAACATGTACAACATTAGTAGCAGTAAAACTGCTTGTAAAAGAGTTCGTCCAGGGAAGTAGTGACACGTTACCTATTTCTGCCGCCAAGCAGTATTGTGAGCATTAGTTCCGTTTTTGATGGGTAAGGTTGACAGACAACTTATTGAGATATACGGGTGACGGGTGCAGCAGCGGTGACTCGAAGATCTTTACGATGTAAAGCTCTGAGTGGCACTGCAACTATTATGCGCAAGACTTGCTCGTCTCGTCACGTCGATCTACAGCAACTTTTGAAATCTTACTGATAATTTTAGTATTCTCCTTTCTTAAAAAATCTTGTCTTTAAGCTGTAAGTGTCGTTAATGATCTCTTCGCTATACCTATAGGTAAGTCGGGTCCTTTCAAAGAATTTTGTAAATACCGTAACAAGTAAAAAATCTGTAGGCGCTGTGCTGGGCGAATACGACGGATGAGGTAACACATTCCAATGTAACTGCAATAGTTTTTAAGTTTTTAACTGTTTAATACGATTCACCAGTTGTAAGCGGTTTTCATGAATTATAAAATTCTTCTTCTTTATAATGTTATAGCTCCATCGACATCGTCGGTGTATTATAAAATTAAAACTTTCCCGCTTTAATTAAAACTTTGCCTAAAATGCGCGCAATTTTTTTTTTTTATAATAACAAGTGACGGGGCTAACAAATCGTATACTAGTACGTATAATACGTAGTAGGCGATACGCCTATCCATAACAATTGCAATGCCATTCAGAGGATGAAATCGCAAAGATCTTATGGGCACTGCCACTGCGCCCGTCACCCTGAGACATAAGTTGACACGTCCCATGTGCCTGTAATTTCACCAGCACCCTTCTAAACCAAAAAGCAGTAATGTTTACATTACGTATTTCCCTGGAAGAACTCTAGGAGCTCTACTACTACTAAAAGGATGTAGATATACCACGTCTACACTTCGTAATTAAACAATTCTATCTACTTTTAAAGCTGTCTTAAGCGTTTAAACGTAATTTTGGAGTCATCTAGTTATAAATTCACGAATATAATCTATTCAACAAAGACACTGATTTGCAACAATCAACCTCCTCCATAATTTCCTGTTTGATCCGTTTTGTATAATTTTCCAGGTCATTGGTTATCAGCATTATTTTGGCGTTTGTTTATTGTAACGTGCTAAGAACAATGGCGAAATAATTGTTGAAAGAATTGTTTAGCGTCTTTAAATATCATAATTGCGAATATGATTTAAAATAAATTCATTAGATTTTCAAATTATACTAAAGACCTTTCGAAGTCTCGAAATAAAAATCAGATGTAAATGAAACTCAAATGACTATTTAAGAGCTCTCATGCCAAAAAAGTTTTGACGTTGGCTCCGCCCAAATTTGTGAAACAAATATATGCCTGAAGGTCGCGTGACATGCGACAGGAGATGTTGAATTTTGCGCATTAAAAGTACCAAATTCGTTTTAGCGGAAAACTCTAAAACTAAAGGCATTAAAAAAAAAATCCGTAGTGACAGTTGTCGATCATGCATAAATATAATTAATTATCTAATTTTTGTCCTAATAACCTGTAGCATTTCGAGGATAAATCGAAAAAATGTGAAAATTAGAGGTCATTTCGTGATTTTTATCTATCGAGGAAACTTTATTGTTTTATGTTTCTGATTAATTTCTATGCTTGAATATATCGTGTAGTTACTCATACAACATTTTATTTTTAACTTTACAGTGGATATACTCCTCTAAAATAAAATCGAAGATTAGGAATTTTCCCTCTGCTCCCTCTTAATATGTAACCTATAGTTTGACATCTACAACTGTCAGTTTTTTAATTTCTTAACAAGAGTCTCAATACCTATGAATAGTTAGGGTCCGTTCACATTAAGTTAAAGTAGTTACACAAGGCGAGTTTAAGCAGCGATGCAAATGCGCGGTCCTGAATGTGCGATTGTATTGCCTCACTTGCGATTGCATTGATGCGAACGCGCGACTACATCGATATAAACGCGCGATTGCATTTATGCAATAGCCTATGAATATCAAATGTAGCGAGGCAATAGCGCGTTGGTATCGATGTAGTCGCGCGCTTGCATCGCGTTTGCATCGCCGCTTAAAATAGCCGTCTGCAACCGCTTTTAGGGTCATATTCTAGAACTCTACTCAATGCTCAAGTCAGGATTGCACTGGAAACACAAGCACTGGAAATACGACCCTAACAGCAGGGACTTGAGTATGATTTTCAGTGCTCACTGCAATAGGTACTCAAGTCCTGACTTGAGCATTGAGTAGAGTTCTAGAACACGACCCTTAGTTCACGTAACATAAAATTTACCGATTTGCTACGAAAGTAATCTTTAATACTACTAATTTATTACAGAACGCGACAAAGTGATAAGAAAGTTTCCGATTTCAGGGATAGATGGCATGTATCAAAAAACATAATTGTACAGGGTTTTTCAACAAGAACTTTGTTTTGTAAATCAAGATAAAACAATAAGTTTAGATTGATAATATTACAATGATTCACATTTTTATTGTATTAAAAAAAGTAAGATTTGGCAATTATGAGTGAAAAATTATATCTTATAAAGGTCCACCACGACCACAGTTACAGTCGATTCTTTCATCAAAGTTTTTAATCACTTTTTGACAAAATGGTGGGTCTATTTCGTTAATCACTTCACGAATTTTGAATTTTAAGGCTGCAATCGATTCGATTAGACTCCGTATAGACTCAGTCTTTAACATAACCCCATAAAAAATAATCCAACGGTGTTAAATCCCATGATCGAGCTGGCCACTTAACGGCCAAATTTCGTGAAATTATGCGATCGGGAAATTTGGTCTGCAATCAATTAATTGTTTCGGTGGCTGTGTGACTTGTGGCACCGCCTTGTTGAAACCACATGTTAGTGATATCTATACCATCAATAATAGGCTAAAATTGAGTTGTTAACATCTCTCGATAGCGTAATCCATTTACCGTAACCGCATTTCCAGACGAATTTTCGAAAAAAAAACGGCCCAACGTGTTTCCCTGATGTGCGGTGAAGACACTGCACATCATTTGGTATGTTGTCAAACATTCAAGATGGCGGATGCATATGCGGTCCTCTTTGAAAATTAATTTAAATCGATCGGTGTGTTGCCCACATGTCGCTATCTAACTAATTGTGTGAACATAAATTTAAAGTTTTAAATGTTAACATTGATTCGGTAAGTAATGTTGTGGTTTTATCCATCTCATTTTGCAAGCATATAACGACGCGTGTTGAAACAAGACAAAACATAGATCATAGATTAATAAGCAACAGAGTGTTCTGACTACACTATAACGGAGTATGTATAATATGATTATAATAGTTACTCAGGCTACTATATAAATATACAAAATATAAAAAATATTAGGCTCAACGATATCTATGTACTCGAGTAGAGTGCAAAGATTTTTTCATTTTCGCAAGGAAAAATACATAATATAACATCAATAAGTTTAACATCTCGACTATATTTTTTTCTTTTACTTAATTTGTTCTTCTTTTTAGAATAATAATTATAAATAGTAAGCGGGAGGTTCCTGGGTCAAAGCAAATTAAAATACTCCCCAACCATGGATAAATATCATTGATAAATACTCAATATTATCTATCTGCCTAGCTTATTCCCAATAGGTACTGTCACGTCTGTCCAATGTACTACGGTACTGATACTCTTCGACAAAATTCAACATTAAAACAAAACACTGCCAATAGTTTAATATCAGTTGTTTATCAAGACTGCCTCCGTCGCCGTACGGTTACCACACTGGTCTGGAACAGACATGGTCGGTAATAGAAGAAAAAAGGCCTGAGGGTTTTATTTGGGGCATTATAGTCATGTTAGCCTGCATGCAATCATACTTGAGTATCACAAATAAATTCATTAATTTGATAGAAAATTTTGCTATAGTGAATAATCGCATGCCTATTTCTCGACTCGTGTCGCCCGGGCAGCCGCCGTTTGATTTGTTGCCGTCTTCTCTCTTTTGCTTTTTGCATGGTACCAAATGACAGGACGACCACATCGTGCGTTTGTTTTTAAGCGACACGCCTGTCCATAGCCACTCAGAGCTTTAAACCACAAAGATCTGAGGGGTACTGCCATTTCACCCTTCAAAGCCTGTACGTAGTAATGTGAACATTACTGTTTGGCAGCAGAAATAAGTAGGTAAGGTGGCAGCACTTTCCTTGACGAACTCTTTCACAAGGAGCTCTTATACTACTAAAACGTCTTAAGTCATTACCAGTTATGTGACAGAGTGAAAAATACTGTAATACGTGAATTATGTAGTTTGAAAAAGGCCATAGTGACAAAAATTAAACTGCCAGTTAAACTGGCTCACAGACTACACGTCGCTCAGCGAGCTATGGAAAGGTCTATGTTGAGTATCTGGTTAAGTGACAAAGTCCGGAACGAAGTTATCTTCTTATAATAGTTAGTTAGTAAGCTATTATAAGACTAAAGTTGTGGACATCGTCCAGAAATGTAGTCAGCTGACGTGGCTGTGGGCTGGCCACATCTGTCGCAAAATCGATGAGCGATGGAGTAGACGGGTTCTCGAGTGGAGACCACGTCTCGGCAAACGTAATGTAGGACGTTCCCTTGCAAGATGGACCGACGATCTGAAGACGGTCGCAGGTAATGATCGGGCACTATGGCGTACACTTGGGGAGGCTTATGTCCAGCAATGGACTGCAATAGGCTGATTGATAGTGACAAAAATAGAAAAAAGTAGTCGAGTTTGTTAATATAGCTAACGTGGAAGGCAACGTTTGAAGTGGACGACCACTAGAAACGTTTTCAAATTAAATCGAGAATGTTCTTAACAAGTCCAATTACAGTCCTTTTTACCAGACGCAACAACGTAACTAATGAAGAATAATGTAATGGAGTTGTAAACAGTTTGGTGTTTATGATGGCTTACAAATTTATGAGCAACTAATTGCTTTCTTGTGCATTAACAATAGGGGCTACGTTGCTTCACACGCATAGCGACGGAGCAACTTAAATGGCTGAAATTAGGGCGAATACTCACTTAATTGGTTCAAATACTGAACGCCAAGCGACACGTATCATGAAAGTTTTTGAATTTAGGTTGGATAACGCCCGCGTGGGCAATAATCAAGATGTATTGCCACAGCTGTGGAAAGTTAAAGAGAAATACCGATTCTTGGGATTTAAAAATTCTAAAATTTTTCTAAGACTATGTCAAAGGCGAGAGTTGAAAATAAATGTGCAGGTAAATTATACGGAGGGTTAGTTCTTGCATAAATGTGTATCAAACACATAAGCCAAACAATCGAGCAAATTAAAATAGACTTTAATGTGTAGTATTATATGATAACAATCAGGGGGTCTACTTTCTAGACCGTACTCCGTCCGACATCTTTTTTATGATTAGATGTTTAACGCTAGTGGAGGATGGTTGATTGTAGAAATTTATTATTAGTAGACATCTTTATACATACTGGATGATAAAAAAATTACTGTCCATTTTTTTTCTATGCATGAGATTAGAGCAATTTACAATCTGGGCCCCTGAGCATCTTTAAGTTTAAGGAAATTAATATTCTTACACTAGCGTCACAGTACATCTATGAAAATGTAATTTATGTTAAGAGGAATAGTATTCTCTTAATGAAAAATAGTGACAGACATAACATTAATACGAGGAATGAAAATAAACTAGCTGTTCTAATAGTCATCTTCACAAAATGACAAATTCATTTAAGGGGCAATGTATACGCTTCTATGATAAGATTCCGGTTTGTATATAAAATTTGCCATTCAGGTTGAAAACTATAGTGAAACAAAACTTTATACTAAAGGTATACAACTTCTGCGTACTTGGATGACAAAAATTTCTGGTAGTAACCCGTTTAGCTCATGGAGGTAGTCTCGATTTCTGATGTTTGAAAGCGAAAAAAAAATATTGTAAATGTTGAATGCGTACAAATGTTATTTACAAAGAGCTACCCTTAGAATTTCTTGCTCATTCTTCTCAGGGGAATCTGCCTTAGGAATGAGCGGTAGAATTTAACCAATCTGACGATTTCAAGTGTAATAATGCTTACCTATGAAATAAAGATTATTTCGATTGTGAAAAACAAAACTGGCGGCGTAAGTAGTGTCGTGTAAGGCCCTCGCGCGACATCAAATAGACGCGAACGCATACGAATTGCAGTCGTCGTTGCGTAACAATGTATCCCCATCGGTATTACGTCATAGTTCGTGTTTATATCGAAAGTATTTGGAGTCTTCACGAAGCTTATTAGATTTTTTTCTCGCATACGATGAAAGAAACTTGCAAGTCAAAAAAGGTTCACGGTGGCGGATATGGCGCGATTTGCGCGAGAGTGACATAAAGCACGAGATCTCTATGCGAGAATATTATCATCTCGCGTTTTATATCGCTTTCGCGCAAGTCGCGCCCTATCGTGCTGGCCCAGTACTGGTGTACTGATAGTACAAGGTATTCTTTAGCTTGAGATCACGGTAATTGGTGTATAGTGGTGTATAAAAAGACAAAAAAATTTGGTTTATGAATTACTTACAATAAGTATGAAAGCACAAAAAGGTGGCTTACATTTTGCCTTCAGTGGTTTCATAAGGTTATATATAAAATTCAATAATACTTATTGTGTATAATCCCACATTTACGGTGTTATAACATTCTAAGGGTAATTAGTTTCTCCTTACAGCTACATTCTATAAAATAGTAACAATTATAATTCACCTAATAGGAAATCTCTCGGGCGTACAACTACGCTTAACTACCAGACAAGTTCAGCTAGTTTTAACAACTTAAATTGCCAAGTTGCATGTTGAAAACACCCACCTCGCGCAGAGCTCTGTCTCTGACAACTTGGACCACTAATTGTTCTACGTAGTGTGAATTTGGGGTAGTTATTTTCCTGAATACAATCAGATTTATAATGGATTTCAAAATGCGCTAAAGTTTGTTTACCTAAATTGTTTTATTCATTAAGTATTTGTATAAGTTTTTATTGAATATCACAAGGGTGTACTACCATTTCAATTATATTTTTGTGAAATTACTCCACTAGTTTGTTATAATTATTAACACAAAGATCGAAAACTAAGAAAAATTCATTCGATCACATAAAAATTCCTAAGGTCTGATGGTTCGTTCCGTAGTTCAGATGAGAAAGCAGCAGTCACGGTATGGCGAGGTCGCTAGTTTGAGTCCAACCGGATCAAATAAATGTATCGTTGTGTTATTTTTTTAATAATATTCAGTGACGGGACGAACTGGTGGTAAGCGATTTCCCTGTCCCTAACAGTTGCAATGCCACTCAGAGCTTTAAATCACAAAGATCAGAGGGGCACTTCCACTGCGCCCGACACTCTGAGATTAAGTTGACAAGTCCCATGTGCATGTAATTTCACCAGCACTCTTACCTTTCGTAACCGGAACTCAGTAATGCTGTTTTACTGCTTGGTGGTAGAAATAGGTAAGGTGGGAGTACTTCCCTGGACAAACTCTTTCACAAGAAGCTCTATGGTACTGAAAACAGTTGCAACGCATTCGTTTGAACCTTAATAAAGTGACACTCTCAAATTGTAAAGTGTTTATAAGTATGATTGTTAACATTAATTTAAAAAATCATATGTTATATTAGTATTTACTCAAATATTTTATGATATAAGCGTGTCACACCGAATTTGCAATCCGATCATACCGAAATGTGATTATTCACTCGGACGTTGAACAGTTATTCACGAATGTGAAAACTGTATGCATAAATTTCATAATAACCCCCTAGAGGACTCTGTCTTTTCTAGTATTTGCATTTTCATTTTGTCAGTTTGTATTAACCCTTTCACTTCATTTTACTGCTTGGCGGCAGAAACTTCCCTGGACGAACTCTTTCACGAGAAGCTCTACTGCAAATGAAGCTCGATCTTTGTATATAACTTATAGTTAATTTTGACTATACGTGTTAGAGACGTTCTAAAGAAAGGAAAAGTTAAGATCCATGACTGACGCGCTCGGCTCGTATGGAGGCATTGACGTGTGCGTTATATTTATGAGGCGAAAAATGTGTGTCAGGTTTGTAGCAACGTTTACCGATGGAAAAATAGCGTGAACGTATGTTTTTTTATGACACCAAGTTGCCTGCATGGTACCTTTTCAATTTTCAGTTGAAGAACTCTTTCTTTTTAAATTGATATTCAATTATTTTTTGTGAAATTACTCCACTAGTTTGTTATATTTATTAATACAAAGATCGAACACTCTAAAAAATTCCTTCGATCCGGCCGGATTCGCACCGACGTCTTCTAGCCGTGTCAGACGCTATACCAACTAAACCACGGAACGAATGAAGGAATTTTTTCTGAGTGTTCGATCTTTGTATTAATAATTATAACTATTGAAGAAAAATATCGAGCTATGGTATTCCCGGCCTGAGTCGATCAGAAGAGTTAAGTTTATCTAGTTATTTCAAAGCTGTGGTCTAATTATTCCTTCCTTCCCTCTTATACTACCTCTTTTACTCTTTTATTTTTCCTATGGCCATGTATTTTTGTTATATAACCGATTACAAATAGGAGGAGGTTTTCAATTCGTTTCTATTTTTTTTATAACATCATGTGTCGTGCGCCTAGTGGTAAGCGACACGCTTCCGTTACGATCGACACGATCCGGCGCACGACTTGTTCGTCCCGTCACTTGATATTATAAAAAAAATACATGAATATCGTGGCTTGAAAGAGGATGTGGTGACTAGAATAGAAAAAGGAACGTTAATGTGGTTTGGGCATATTGAGCGGATGGATGTAAGAAGAATTACCAAACAGATTTATGATGCGAATGTGGATGGAAGAGTTTTTAGAGGACGTCTCAAAAGGACTTACGTTGACCAGATCAGTGATGTCCTCAAAAAGGCTGGGATCCAAAGTGACAAGAATAAAAGAAGTTGTATGAATAGGGTAGGTAGTTGATGTTTGTGAGACTCGAGAACTGTGTCAGGATAATGTAAAGTGGCGTTCCGTGGTCTTTGCCTACCCCGAATGTGGGAGAGCGTGAGCTTATGTATGTATGTATCTATGTATCTTTTAATAACCGACCTTGTTATAGATTTTGATTTTCGTAACTTTAAGCGGTGACCTTCATTAAATTGGTTTTGGACAGTTTAGCAGTCCCAGAGCACCCGTTCTTGGTAGGATGTTCAGAGGTAACTTCATTATGTAATATAAATTATCAGGTATAGAGAATGTTCATTGATTTATAATTGTATTACATATACTCCAATATCGCTTTAGAACTAAATGTAAAATCTCATGATCTTGTATTTTGCAGTCTTGGTGTAATAAGGACATATCTGCAAAATGACTACCACTTTTCAGAAGTGAGGGTAGAAGATTATATGAACGACATGAGTTGATAACTTTTTTATGCTTAAATAGAAACTAGAAAATTTTATACAGATTTTAAGTCTTTCGTGGTTATTCACTAAGTGATTACACCAATATCAGGTTTCTTACCACGGTATCCACACACCACACCATACCATATCCGAGCAGTAAAAAACAATGATACACAGAAGTCGGCTATAGCACAACATCTCACACAGACTGACTCTAACCAGTGGATTGAGTTGCATAGCCCCCAGGTACTCTCGACAGAACGTCACTACATACCACGGTTGGTACGAGAAGTCATCGAGAGCACGAAGTACAAAATATTTAACCGTGATGATGGTTTTAAACTGTCCAGTGCATGGAATCCGGTCCTTAGTACGTGCAGTAATAACAACAAAAACACCTTGAGTTCAGTTTCGCGTGTGGATACAGTGAGTGTGGTTTGTGAGAAAAAAGTGAGTGACAATGGTAACGCCACAACAAATCGCGACGAAGGTAGTCGTCGACAGCGCAAGAGGGTAGACAAATATGTCTGCTCTTAAAGCTGTCATCTGCCGCCGTCCAGTCAACCCGTGACCATGGAGCGTGCAACCGTTCCGAAATATCGGGAAAATAAAAAGAAGTAATACCGTCATTGACTTACAATGCATACCGTGGTAAGAAACCTGATGTTAGTGATAATCGCTTAGAAAATTTTATATTTTTTTACTTGTTGTGACAACCTTTCATCGAGTCAATGCTTTAGCACTACTCCATTTGAATTGTATAAAACTACCTCTGTCGCCGAACAGTAATCATGCTGGACTGTCACGCAGAGGTCCCGGGTTCTACATAATATGGGTATAAAATAATTTCATAAGGTGACAAATTACATGTGATATACAAATTTGCAACTAAAGATAAAACAATACATTTATTTGTGAAAACACAGGCTATATAGAAGTTGACATGTGCCGGCCCAACATTAGGAATACAAATATTGAAGGTATATCATACATTCACTCATATGCACTTCGACAGACTAAATCAGGTGTAACATGTTTCTTTTTCAATAACATTACATAGCATGCACAAAGTCAGTCAGTAATTTAAACGCGGTGATCACAGATCACATAAATTTCGTCTGTGGCGGTGAACGTTATATGGGCCAATTTTCATGGTACCTAACTAGATATCAAAAAACAAAAAATGTTAGAAGATCCGGGTAGCAGTTCCCAAGAAGTGACTCAACTCCTGGTTGGCTTACTGAGCTCTCTGTATTTTCAGGTTTCTCTTTCCATTAACAAAATTGTGTTCGAGTAGTCATCATTCGAGGGAAAATCTTACCGCCGCGATTCAGAAATAACGCCAAATGAGTCAATGCCATCTAGCGGATTCTTAGAAACTAAAAGTGAACAATCTGGCTTAAGGCCGTCTATTACATAAAGTAGGTTTGTTACGTGAATTAATTTTTTTTATTCATAATTTTTGTTTTGTTGAGCACGTAAAGCCACTATAGTAGTAATTATTGTCTCCTGTAGTTAGGTCTGCAGGAAGAAATTTCTGTTAGAAATAAGCAGCACTACTATTACTAAATGTGTTTTTTGTTATTTCTGTACAATAAATAAATAAATAAAGTAATAAATAAATACGGTTACCTATCAGTAGTCCGAAATGAATTTCCAGAAGTAACGTTTGCTCGAATTTTCATAATCTCGAAAGTAATGTGTGTGTGAGGAGGGTAGTTGCGTGACGCAAGCTAAACACGTCTCTGTACAAATTTTATATTTTTTAATTAGTAAAATATAGTATAACAAGTATTACAAACGTTTAAATAACATATAATTACTGCATAGCCAACATATTATGTGGGCACTACTCAGTTATGTGGATTAAGGAAGATTAGTGCACCAACCTGTCTACACCAGCTGCTCTCAACACTCTACACATAACAAAACTGTTTTTGGGCACTTCTACACTCATTTCACTACTATGGCTACTATAGACGATGTTCTGGAGACCCAGAAAGTGCTGGAGGAGTCAATCGTGAGGCGTCTGGACAAGTTTCAGGCTCAATTGGGGGGCTCATCATCTACTTCATCTCCTGCAACTGACCTCAAGGAGCTAGCCGGAGAGTTCTATCAGTTTAGAGACTTGGTCGGAGGTATGTTGAAGCTACTTCGGCAGCAAATTGCAGTCTTGATGAGGAATGTGGATTCAGTTGAGACGGGGCTTCGCAGGAAAGCTGTTCTTTTCAATGGTGTGGAGGAAAATAAGGATGGAGACCCATGTAAGTCAGTCTTGGCAATCTTACATAGTAGTCTCGGCCTCACCAATATTTCAAAGCAGGATATTACAACCTGTCATAGATTGGGAGCCAACTCAAAAGGTCGCCCACGGCCCGTATTAGTAAGGTTTGCTAGTCTGTCTACCAAAGTAGAAGTTTGGAGCAATAAAACCAAGCTGAAGGGGACGCCTGTGGCTTTAGCCGAGTTTCTGACTCGTCATCGTCAGACCCTTTTTGTGGCTGCGCGCCGTCACTTTGGCTTCCGAAGGGTATGGTCCAATGATGGAAACATTTTTGTAAAGCTGCCGGATGGAAAGCTGGCTCGGGTGTATGATACCCCGGAACTTGATAAGCTGTTTAATCAGTATCCGGCAGAACAAACAATTCACATGGCTGCGACATCGAAGACAACATCGAAGCCTGTGCCATCGACAGCAGAGCACAAGTCGGCGAGCAATAGCGTGAGACCTAAGCGTGCAGTGAGGAAATAAGGTGTTTGTTCTTCATCATCTTACAGTTGCAGCCATCATTTTCATGGTTTAATCACTTTTTTTTTTTCTTTGAATGCTTTTTTGGAGGTATAGCGAATAAGTCTTGTTTACTTTTAATATTACTTTGTTGAAGGTATATTTCGTGTTTTAAAATTACCATAAATCTCCAGAATGTACCTACTTTTGTAATTTCAACAAGATTAGTTTTGTTATGACTTGTGTGGAATGACAATGTCAATGTTGACACTTGACATTTCCATTTTCGTTCATTAATAGTATTTTTACCAAATTTTCATGTCTTGGATACATGTGTGATTCAAAAGTCAAAACATCGATGTTCTTCTTAGTTTTATGTTGTAATAATGTTTGGAATGTTTTTCGTTCGTTATTTTTTGTTAACTTCATCTAAAATAATTTATGTGCAGCATATTAGTGTTTTAAAATTGTAACTATACAGTTGTAACAGTTGGCTGGCGGGTTGTGCGCAGTAAAAGTTGCATTAATTTTAGTGTGATAAAGTTTGGATTATTATTTTTTATCATATTTAACCTATTTTATTTATAATTATTATATTATTTATTTATATTTTAAAAACTATTACATATATCATATAGGATGTCAGACTCAGAGGATTATCACTCGTGTATAAGCTCTGACTCATTTATCTCATTAGATGCATCGGAGATGGAGGTTGAGGCTTTGGGTGTCGAGCTCTCCAATATCTTTGGTACCTCATCTCAACATTTTAACATTTGTCATATAAATGCGCAAAGCATTCCACGTCACTACACTGAACTGCTTGACACTTTTTCGTCGAGTTCTTTGCATGCGGTGCTGGTTACTGAAAGTTGGTTTAAGCCATGCCACAATTCAACTACTTATGCTTTACCAGGGTATATCCTGGTTCGCAATGATCGCCCTTTGGTAAATGGTGGTGGTGTAGCCATCTATATCAGCAGTTCTGTTCCGTTTAAGACTATTTCAGCATCGGAGCATGTAAATGTAAACGACATTGAATATATTTTCTTGGAGATTGTGGTTTCTGGGGTTAAAGCGATTCTTGGAGTTGTGTATTGTCCGCGTCCTGTTAATTCTGTCACTCTTACTTCTCTCACTTCTGTCTTGGACCCGCTCGCAACGGATTACTCTCATCTTGTAATAATGGGTGATTTAAACACCGACCTCCTTCAGGATTCTCTAGCGTCCCGTAATTTACGATCAACTATCGAGTCTTTCTCTTTGTCTATACTTGAGTTTAATGCGACTCACCACAATATTCATACCGAGGACACGTGGATTGATCAGGCTATTGTCTCCTCTCCAAATCGTGTTGTAAAACATGGTCAAGTCCCGGCTCCGGGCTTCTCTCATCATGACTTGCTCTATGTTGTGTACAAAATTAAGCCTCACAAACGTTCTTCCGAAATTAAAAAGCTGAGAAATTTTGCGGGGCTGGAATTAAATAAACTTGCTCATGATGCGTCTACTATTGATTGGTCCGGGGTATTGGCAACTTCTACGGTGGATGGGAAGGTGGCAAACTTTGGAGCCACTTTATTGAGCTTGTATGACAAGCACGCACCAATACGGTTAGTGAAATTGAAAAGACCCCCTGCACCCTGGATCACTCCTCTAGTGCGTATTGCAATGAGGAGGCGTGACGGAGCTTTTCGTAAGTTTAAACGGTGTAGGTCGGAGGAAAATTGGACTGCCTTCAAATTATGTAGGAATCGCTGTAATCAGATGGTGAGAGCCGCAAAACGCCGCAACTTTCATGACAATCTTGTACAGTCTTCTCCTGCTGCAACTTGGAAATTTTTGAAGTCTGTGGGTCTGCTTAAGCCTCAGAATGACGCTATTCCTCATTCTTTCACTCTCGATGACATCAATCATCACTTCTCAGCGGCCGCCAGCACTCAGTGTATTGGCAAGGTCAATGCTCTCAATGACATTCCTCTCTTGTGTAGTCAACCTTCTCAAGCTTTCTCTTTTTCTTCGGTTTCAGAGTCAGAGATTCGCAAAATAATAATGTCTTTAAAATCAAATGCCGTTGGTTGTGATGACATTAGTCGTCAAATGATAGTCTGCTGTTTAGACAGTGTACTGCCGATTATCATACATATTATTAATTGTTCCCTTTCCTCTGGTACTTTCCCTAGCAGCTGGCGCAGGGCGTATGTGCTGCCTCTTCCTAAAATAAATAATCCGTCTGTTCTTAAACACTTTAGGCCAATCTCAATACTACCTTTCCTTTCTAAAATTCTAGAAGCAGTTGTTCATCGCCAATTATCATCCTTCCTTTTTAGACACAATGTCCTTGGCCAGTACCAATCAGGTTTCCGGCCGGGCCACAGTACCACAACGGCATTATTGAAAGTTACGGAAGACATTCGTGAGGGCATGGAGGCTTCGCGGTTGACAGCATTAGTTCTCATTGACTTCTCTAACGCCTTTAATGCTGTTGACCATGATATACTCCTAGCCATCCTAGCTTTTTTGCGAGTCTCTGCCCTGGAACTGGAATGGTTCTCTTCATACCTTAAGGGGCGCAAGCAAGCTGTTCGTGCCAAAGACGTCTTGTCTAATTGGTGCGATCTAGAGGCAGGCGTGCCCCAAGGCGGAATTCTTTCTCCCCTATTATTTTCAGTTTTTATAAATTTAATCTCTCCTATTCTCCGCAGCTCTCATCATTTGTATGCTGACGATCTACAGATTTATGCGCAAGCAAAATTTGACTCCTTGGATGATGCGATATGTAACCTCAATGATGATTTGCGACGTATTGCTGACTGGTCGAGTAAGTTTGGCATCAGTGTCAATCCAAGCAAGTGTCAAGGCATGATCGTGGGTAGTCCCTATGCTTTGTCTAGGTTGGACATAAGCTCCGTTGCGCCTCTTTCTTGTGATGGCACATCCATTGTTTTCGTGCCTCATGTAGTGAATCTGGGACTACACATTGATTCTACTTTTTGCTGGCGACCTCAGATTGACTGCATTAGTCAGAAGATTATTGGTATTTTGAGGTCATTCTATCAGTTCAAACACTTTCTCCCCATTACAACAAAGATTCTGCTAATTCAGGCAACCATTTTCCCTATCTTCGATTATGCTGATGTGTGTTATGCTGATATCACTCAAGAACTTCTCAACAAATTGGAGCGGTTGCTCAATAGTTGTATCCGGTTCATTTACTGTCTTCGCAAGTATGATCATGTGTCCGCATATCGTGACAAGTTGAAATGGCTCACGATTCGTCAGCGCCGGAATCTGAGAATCCTCTCCACGCTTTATTCCGTACTCAAAGACCCATGTGCACCAGAGTATTTGAAATGTAAGTTTCAATACTTTGGTGTGCACAATGCCCGTGATCAGCGTTCACATAATAAATTTAATTTATCTGTTCCTCCTCACCGTACTGGTTTTGTCTCTAACTCGTTTACTCTTCAGGCAATACGACTCTGGAACGCTCTCCCACCCCATATTCAAAGTGCGCCAAATAAACTCGCATTTAAGCAGTTAGTCCGCAATCTAATGCTAGATTCTCCACCTGCATCACAATAGTCTCATTTGGATATATGTTTATTATATATATTATTATAATATAATTTATTGTTATGTATATATATTTATTATTATGTATGTATAAAATTAATTTTTATTGTTTATGTATGATCATATTTATGTACATAATATATACATTAACCAAATTGTTTGTTTATTAACTCTATTCCTCTTTTTTCCTTTCTCTTTCGTTTTTGTTTGTTTGTTGTCAAGTTTTGCAACGCCTGTTAATTGTTCTGTACTCAGCTCTCTGGTTAACTGGTAGAGAATGCCTAGTGGCATTAAGTTCGCCATTTGTACTTTTTTGTATGCAATAAAGTTTAAATAAATAAATAAAAATAAAAGTAATTTTGAGAGGAAAATATTTTTTCTTTTAAACCTAATTTAACATAACCGAACCTAATCGTGTCTTTGCGATAAACATCCAACATATCCTGAAAGAACAACGGTTTCGTTATAATTCGGTTTTCGGTGTAATGAAAAATCGAACAAACGTTATTTCGGCAAAAAAATTCGAGTTTGTGATAGGTTATAAATACGAATGTAAAAAATTAGACAATGAATTTATCATTTTAAAACTCGGACATTAATTACTCGTTAGTCCATAAGTTGTTTAATTGATTTTTTTTAATAGAATAAGATTTTTCTCAGACCGTAGGATTTTCGGTAATTTACTGTAAATTTTTGGCGCCATTACAATTAGGACTACGTTTCGTCAAAAGGTACTAAAATACAATAAACTGGTATTTACAAGGGATTTCGTGATGGCGGCACGTCACATGATTACTTTGTATTTGTTATTGGGTGTCTGTTATAGATACTTCGAAAAATATTTGACGCACAGACAAACATGCAAACACTGACAAATAACACCGTCTACACATGAAGCCAAATAAGGAGTTAAAAAATTATATTTGCCTATTTGGCTCCTTTGATGTGCGTCGAGAAATCGACCAGGAACGCGCGATTACGTGGGTTTGGTGTTTGCTATATTTGTCAAATATACTAACAACGCAAATACTTTGTCACACATGTCATCTACATAAGGTGATTGCAAATACAAATAGCTATGTGAAATGCCACCATCATGTTAGTTGTCATGTGCGACATATGGCTGTATTATAATACAGGCACACCTCGGACACTCCATACAACGGTCGAAAGTTATTTACCTACTACTACTACATACAGCAAGGCGCTATCTGCACACGCGCAAATATGTGCGTGAAGTGGCAGGGTTATGCATCACTTTCTCGTACTTATTACGTTATGTGGTCAGAGCGGCAACATAGCGAAAATTTTAACGCGAATATCTATAAATCTATTAATAGAATACTAATAATTACTCAAGTTTATTAGGTATTTATATCGATGTAATGTTATATTTTTAATTAATTCAGTAACTAGAATAATATTGAAGATTTATTTTAAAAATATATTAAAACCACTTAAAATGTTATATTTTGGACAGGTACTTTTAAATAAGGTAACCAAGGTAAAATACCTTGGTTACCTTATTTAATAAATCGCGCGTCCAAGTTTGTCGTTTTCTAGTTAATAATTACGGATAATCACGGATATACTACGTAATGTTTATCGGCAATACAAATTGAAAATTAAAAAATATTGATGTAATAAATCTGTGTTATATGTTACTCTGCACTAAATAAACGAAGAAAACAAGAACTGAATGAGTCTCAGACATCTATTTTTTTACTTACTTCGTTTCTTCTTCCGCAAAACGAAAGCAACTCCTCTCTTTATTCTGTTTAAATGATGATAAAGAGCCGTTCACAACGCAATTCACGATCATTATAAATAGTAACATACAATGATATTACATATTAACGTAAAAGTTTCGTAATGAATAAATGAAAACTATATTCAAATACCAAAGACGTCTTAGCGCGAAAACGGCTCGCCGACAGCCTTGTTGTCGTTCAGTCAATGTGACCGTCAATGTGCGATGTGTGGTGCGGTATATAAAGCTAGGGAGGGCTAGAGAGTATCTTCATTGTCTTTACTTTTTTGTTTTCTGCCACGGATGCGATTTTTCTTTTCTTTCTAAAATAAGAAATCACTTTTAATCCTGCTTCTAAATATATTATCTCAATGACAGCGAACACAAAGGTATTTTATATTTCTGCCTCGACAATAGTATGTGTAAGAACTACAAAACGAGCTTTTACAAATATATTAGTGAAATAAAAGTGATTTATAAAACCCGTGAACAAAGGATCGCGTACGTGTGGCAAAGTACCTACAGCAATATTGCATTTACAGTAATTGCTGTTGAGAATTTGCGGGCTTTAAACTTTTTAGCTTTATAAAATGAAAAAAAAAGAGTATTTGTGGCTTTTATACTTCTAATTCAGATGTGATGATGATTAAAATAAAATAGTTTGCGTCATATAACACCATTATAACACATTTTTGCTCAGAATTTTGCCTAACACACGGTGTTATAATAAATTTGATATTAAACATATGACTAAGATGATTATCATGCACAGATTTGTACACGGAAGAATTTTCGATATTTCAGGTATTTTCGATCTAAGATGTTTAAATTAAATATTGTAAAGATGAATGTATTCAAATGTACATTTACAAAGAGCAACCCCTAGAGTTTCTTGCTCACTCGTCTCAAGGGATTCTGCCTTAGGAATGAGCAGCAGAGTTTAATCAGTATGATGATTTCAAGTGTAATTTGCTTATCTATGAAATAAACAATTTTTGAATTTGACACCCAAACTCATGAAAGAAATAAATGTAGGCCATACAAATATTTCCTTATGCCGTCACTTATCATAAAAAGACGGTTTTTTAGGATTAATTTACACTTTTTTGTAATGCAAATTCAAATTACTTATAAATTATATACCCATTTTACGAAGTGCTAACGATGTCAAATACAGTAAGTATTTGGCAGAGAATTTCCTAAATTCAAAGCTGCGCACCTTCCGAACAAGCCGAGTTTATAAGATTGACCTGTGTAATGTAGTAGAAAATTGATTTTTCCTGCGTGCGCGAGATGAAAGCCTTATTGGCGATAGCGTCGCACTGTATTGCTCCTTCAAACTCGTTAGGTTATAGTGATGGGTTAATGGGTGCTTTTATAATTTTACCGTCACGATTTAACAGATAAATAAACTGTTCAAAAATCGTTAAAAATCAAAAACAAAGGTCTGCAATAAACATATGGAAACGTTCGTGAATTCCGTTGGTTCGTTCCGTGGTTTAGTTGGCATTGCGTCTGACACAATTTGCTGGAAGACGTCTATCTTTGTATTAATAAGTAAGATGAACAAACTTTTCATAGATTTCTCGTAGATGGCGCTGCGACGAAAAAGTCGTTAAAAATAAAGATCTGCAACAGGTACAGAAATATTCCTAAGATCTGCTGATTCGTTCCGTAGCTCAGTTGGGAGAACGTAAGGCACTGACACAGACAGAGATTTTCTTAGTGCCTGATCTTTGTATTAATAATTTTAAAGTAGCAGTAGAGCTCTCTGTGAAAGTGTTCTTCTAGGGAACTACTATCACCTTATCTATTTCTGCCGCCAAGCAGTAATGTCAGCATTACTGTATTCCTGTTTTGAAGGATAAGGGTGCTGGTGAAATCACTCGGCTTGTTAACTTATGTCTCAGGGTGACGGGCGCAGTGGCAGTGTCCCTCAGGTCTTTGCGATTTAAAGCTCTTAGAGGCACTGATACTGTTAAGGACAGGTTTGTAGCTTACCTTCAGGCGCACGTCTTGTTCGTCCCTGCACTTGATATTATAAAAAAAAATATAACAAACTAGTGGAGTAGTTACACAAAAAATAATTGAATGGTAGTAAGACATCGAGATATTCAATAAACTTAAAAAACTGTGTGAAATTTAATTTTACTTATTATTTATTCCGTTGGCTCAGTGACCAAAAATGTGACGTGGCTCCCGAAACAAGATTACGTCACTCTTTTCAGTCCAATGCTGTCTCTCGCCAATCGGAAGAGCAACGGTGAGCGTGGAACTGAATTGAAAAGTTCTTACAAATGAGGCATTTCTGACTCTTCATTTTAATATACGAGAGTTATGAAAGTAAATTTATGACGTCATATCGTTGGACGATATATAATTATAATGGTGTATTCTTAGGAATTTCGAAAAGGGAGGCCATTAGTATTTATAACGACTGGGCAAAGCTGCGTGGGCGTGATTCCAGACGTGTTAATTATTCGTAAATTTATCCCTTATTTTTTGATGTTCTTCAAATTTGCTTATAAGATTAAATAAAAAGAAAAACGCAAATTAAATGTGGCAGGTCGGTGGTGCTGAAATCATATATATATATATATTAATAAGATTGGGCTGGTCACGTCTGCCGCATGCCGAACGATTGTATTGCAACTCAAAACGGACTGTGAGAAGCCCCATAACCTAAAGTGGACACGCGGTAAACCACATCGGCGATGGCGGGATGATTTGGACTCCTTTTTAAAGGACTAGCCAGCTATTGCCTAAAACCGGGATCAAAAAAAAAAGAGGTCTTTGCCCAGCAGTGGAACAGGCTTATAAAAAAGAATCCTGCATACTTATTGACGTGTGTAGAGTTGCGTCGTACGTCATCAACTACATCTTTTTTGCTCTTTCGCCTACGTATATGATTTAATAAATTTAATTTAATAAAGCCTGGACCTCGAGTGCATGAAGTTGATAACGACTTCACGCATTAACTGCATGAAGTCGAAATCGACTCAGCAGTCAATCTGTTAGCAGCCTAACAGTTGCGGCGAAACTCAGATGTAAAGCCCTCGTCCTTGCAATTTAAAACTCGTAAAGACTTAAGAGATACCGCGACAGCGCCCGTGATTCTCAGACTTAAAGTTGACCAGTCTCATTTTTGTTTGACTTAGCCTTGGAGTAAAAATAGGGTATATGATGGAGCAAGCTCGCCCAGAAGATGCTTATTCAATCGCACATTCAAGACACTTTGGTTCGTAAGAATGATCTGCATGGGTAAAAATGATCTGTGGTCAGGTTGCCTTGGTGAATATCAGGAAGGACCCCAGCTACCCGGGCAAAATACGCGTCTTAGCCCTGAGGTCTTTAAACAAATGTTGATCCCCACCCAGGGCAATTTCTACTGAGAGTAAAAAAAATCGAAATTCAAAAACAAAATGGCCGCAATACAAATTTCGAAGGCCTGTATCTCGGAATCTATTAGAGATTGGTGGATTGTGCTTAAACTAATAACCGAGAAGGCGATGCGAGGCAATCGACTGTCAAATTATTTTTTCAAAATGGTCGATTCAAGATGGCGGCCCGACAAAAAGGTGCTCCGATACGGCTGAAATTTTGTAACCTTTCATATTTGGAAGTCCGTAATACGAATATGCGGTCAAATTTTTTATTCCGTCATTTTCCAATGTGGCCGCCATACACATTCTACCGTCCACTATGTTCCGAGGCCTACATTTCAAATGTGCTCGGATATACAGTTGCAGGCAGGGAATTACATCCCTAAGCTGTGCGCGTAATAAACATGACGAAAACCACTTCCCATGCCAGATGTGAGTATCGATCAAGTAAGGTGATATCCCGCCGTACATCTGGATGTCCGATGGTAAAAGGATGGAATAAGTTGATAGAGCTCATGGGCACACTCACCGAAGTATATATATTCTGGAGAAAACCGACAGACAGGCAATTTTGCGTGGTGGGATAAACTATGACTTTAACTAAGTTTATCGTCACCAATAAGTCTTCTGGCTCTACGTTCAACCAAATCAAAAGTCTCTAGTTGATAGGTGCATTTACTTTCACCAGCACCTTATTGCATGGATACAAAGCTTATTCTAAACTGAAATGTGGTAACTTCTACTGACAGCATTCATGGTCGAGTGGCTTGCACACCAGTTTTCATGGTGTCGCCATCTCTGTGGTCTCGGCTTCCGGGTTGATATAGAAAATTAAATTTTCTATATTGTCTCGGGGCTGAGTGTTTGTGGTACCATCGTTGTTTCCCATTTCTAAAACACAAGTGCCTTAGCTTTTGGGATCAAAGCAACGTATATGATGTTGTCTAATATCTATATCTATACCGACTAATTCTTCACTGTCAATAGTGATGTTATAAGTACATAAAACTTTAGCCGTCATTCTTGCTCATGTTACCCATCCCTAGATTAGCAACTTATAAGGTCTTCACGGATCGGCGGAAAGCATAACGTAATGACCAGCAGAGTAAATACGAGTTTTATTACGCACTTGACTGATTTTGCGGCTTTGTACATCACGATATATAAATAATATTTCTTTTCAAGGATCTAAGCATAACAAATACATTTATTTGTTACTATAAATAACCACAATAGAAAAAATAATAATATAGACTTGGATTAAGACTTACAGGACACGTTGAGGGAAACATCCTCATCGCTGATTTTGTCAGGAATTACTGGATAATTGGCAATTCCCTTTATGTTATCAGTTCGTTAAGCCGGCGGTGAATTCACAGTAATTAGTTCGAAAGTACATAAGATGGATCAAGTTTAAATATCACGCGGCAAGTTTGCAGGATCTGCCGCGTTCGGATCGCTTTTTCATTCTCTCACACAAAAAGTCCCTCTTGCCAAAAAATGCACGCTCGTTTATAAAGTCTTGACCATTAACTAAAATCTTTATTTTCATAAAAGTATGTACTATAATATAAATAAGGTTCCTTTTCTACTGTTTATGAATAGCTTCCCTTACATTTGTTTTATTTGCATTAGATTAAGATATGATGAAATAAATTTATCTTTATCTTTAATTTATAAATAGCTTGTCGGAGTTGAAAATAAAAAAATCAGATTAAGTATTCATGCTAAGCAATTGTCACAAAAAATGTTGAAAATTGTGACGATTTTAAAAGTAATTTAATATGTTTTTTTTTTTAATTAGTTTAATATTGCATTATGATACCAATTATTAGAATAAAACGTTTATTTAAAGTGTAAAAATAATAGTAACGGGGATTAGGAATTGATGTAACATTGTAACACCGTGATAAAAAAATAGTGGGAATTTTGGATTTACATCGGCTCGGCATTGTCATTTCGAATTTTTTTTTCTTAGGTTGGTAGGACCTTAACTGATGCCTGTGTCAAATTTTAAGAAAATTTGGCCGTCTGTTAATGCGATACGCTTGTTTCAATCAACTACAAAATCGCATTTTACGATTTTTCAGATGAGTGAAAAAGGGTTAGCAAGGAAGTTGCATTAAATTACAATTTTCGATTAGGCAGAACGTATTGAGAATGATGGAAGCCCTGGTCGTTCTTCTACTTCTACCAACTTGACATGGGTCACGCAGATCTTGAATTGAGTGCTCAAAAACTGTCGTTTGATAATTAGACTTTGTTAACATCACTAATACGGGGCAATTAGATTTATTTTGAAAGACGGTTTGGGCCTCAGAAGCGTTACATCTCTTTTGGTTCCGAAAAAATTAAATTTTAATGAAAAAGAGTGTCGTGTTATTGTTGATTCGGCATTGGTTCTTCGTGACTTTTTCATGAAAAATTCAACGCATATTGTTCCGCAACCGCTCTATTCCCCTGACTTAGGCTCCGTCAGGCTTCTGGCTATTTGCGAAGTTTAAAAAAAACCACTTCGAGGGCATAGCTTTGGCTCAATTAAGGACATCAAAGTCGTATCGAAGAAGGCACTGTGGGCCATTTCTGAAATTGAGTATAACAACTGTTTTGAAGAATTGAAATAATGTTGGCACAAGTGCATTGTATTCAAGGGGGAATACTTTAAGTGGGTGAAATAAATTTAGAAGATTAAGTAAGCAGCTTGTGTTTTTTTTTCAAATGCCCACAATTTTTTATCACGGTACTAGATGTGATTTTGACATTTAAATGTTGAAGTACAAATTTTAAGGTCACTAAGCGGTCGAGAACTTGGAGAGCCTTTTCGAAGCCTCAAATAAAATGTTACAATAAATAAAACATTTATGCATTTATAAGACTTTCTACTGAACTCGATTAGTTTTCGGAATTTATGTGCGAAATTTAATTTTGTAATAGGTGCACGAAGCGAGGAAGGATGAAGAAATACGTTTCAATCTCCAAATGCGCTAACGTAGTTGTATGATCGATATAGGAGACGTAATTGCGTTCATCTTCGATGTTACCTCATCGTCTCACCTGGTGGAAGCAGCTAGAGGTGGGTGATAAATAACGTCACGATGAAAAAATCACGATGATCCGCCGTCAAACAGTATGACCGTGACTCGTTCCGAAGGAACGACGTTCCAAAGTCACATAGGTGTTCCTCCGTTCCAATGGCTATCCCCGTCACTCACATCACGACATACGTAATTGATACAATGCGCGATCTCCGTTCCGTGGTGACTGAGCGCGCCACTCATTGTAGTTCTTTTCAAATCGGGCCATTTCGGCGATGGAAGTGAGTGAGATAGGATGACTTTCTTTTGATGAAAAAATCTGCAGCAGTTACTATAAACCTATTTATTAACAAAGTAACATATTTTTGAATGTTTGTTTTATTATAGGAAGAGTTGGTATTTTATATTTATGTATAATCTACTTTGTGTATTCTACTAGAAATATAATTACGTTACACTTTATTGCTATTTTTAACAATCCAAAGATTCGCATTAAATAAATAACAAACAAAATTACATTTAATACAAAATCAACTTTTTGAGTGGAATTGAAACTTATTACAAAGGGAGTAAAAACTTAATCATTCTATAAAAAACGGCTATAAGTATTAGAAAGAAGCCGCTGGCTAAAACCGTATATCGTGATGTAAGTTATAGGCGTGATAAGGTGACGAAAGTAACAGTCGTGACAAAATCACGATGATTTATCACCGTGATTTTTTTGGAACCGGAACGACAGTCACGGCGATAGAAATGTAACGCTATTCCCCATGTCTAGAAGCAGCACCGACAATCAAGAACGACGATTCTATATTCTTTCATTAGGTCAATGGCTTTCATCCAAGTATCCCACCCGGTGGAAATACTGGAATGCCACTCACAAGCTCTATGATTCGATACTAAGTAATTCCCTTTTGCTACTTAAATGGTAATTTAGTTAACATTTCGATAGCGCGTTCTATTTTGATCCCAACGCCATCTATCGGCAAGGCGAGGTTACTAATATTCTGAGCTTTTCGGTGAAGGAAAACATCGCGATGAAACCTGCACGTCGAGAAGGTTCTAGACTCTCGGAAAATATGTTAAGTTCCCAACCCGCATTTAATCTGAGAGAAGACCCATGCCCAACAGCGGGATATATACTGTAAGGAAAGATTCATCTCCGTCTTCTTTCAAGCCACCCGAGTTCATTTTCCGAGAATATTATATTTCCACTATTCTGCGGTCTACTAACTAAAACGCGGCTTTTGAAATATCATTAAAACCATTTATTTTTATTTATTTATTTATTTTATCTTAGGAAGACCAACAGCTTTAAAGTAAATTAGTCGTTAACAGTAAAAACTGAAGGCCAATTATAGGTCCTCACAAACAACAACACAATAAAATGAACCTTAACAAACACACGGTGCACAATTAAATCTATGACATACAAAGAAAAGGAAAAAAAAAAAAAAAACGAAGAAATTACTCACTATGACTCAAAAAAATGCCTACTTAGTGCATTCCTTGCCGTAGCCACGCTAGTATTAAATAGATCCAAATCGAAGGTCATACAAAGAATATTAAAATTATCGCTAGCACGCCACATAAACTCGTTTTGCCTGTAATTAGTATGGGCCGGGGGTAGAAATAAAAGGAAATTATTTCTCAGTGACTTGGTGGGCACTTTTAGAGATATCTTTGATAGAAGTTCTGGGCAGTCTATTGAACCTGAAGCTATTTTAATTAATAACATCAAGTCACTAATATAACGACGCGTTACTAGTGGTAAAAGATGGTGTTTCTTACAGAGACTGTAGTAATTGGAGGAAATGTAAGACTCATTCATGCGGTAGCACAGAAAACGAATGAACTTCTTTTGAACATTCTCGAGCCGTGAAATATAGACATCATATCGCGGGTTCCAAATTTGGCTGGCGTATTCCAGAATACTACCATAACTTAGTTTTAAAATATTGAAATTGTTTAATGACATATCAGCTTGCATCATGGCTGGTAAGTTCGGATAAGTCGAATACGTTAAATAATTATGACTGTTTATAAAAAAGAATTTTGTTGTCTATTTTTTGCAATTTAAAAAAGGTTATTTGACTATTTGTCACTCAGTCGCGCTTTAGTTAATTAATTTACGGAATAAGTAATCTACTATAGATTAATTAACTTAACATCTTAAGGCATATTATCCATACAGGTCAATTTATATGTAATTTCTTACATGCCATTTTCCACTTGGCAAACAAATCCTCTTGGAATTAAATTCTAGAATTATAAGCTTAGCAGGTCAGTAGTCTGGTAATGATGACTTCAAGATTGTTTTTTTATTTATTCAATTTCAAGAACAAGTTTTACAAAACGCGACACTTCTTTGTCGCTAGGCAAAAACTTAGCGATGAGGTAAGAAAATGGACACTTAAATTAACTTACTATTCACCTATAATATTGACTAGAGTATATCTCTATATTTAAATAAGTGCTATTGATATAATACTACAACCCAACAAACGAAGATAGTGTCTCTTTAAAACAGTTTTACATTTCTTGACATCACCCTCACGTCACGTAAGTGTGAAACAGACGCACAGAGGGCGGGTGCGGATCTGGTTATGGACCGCGGCGGGTCTAATTCTAATGGACGACAACACACCGAGTGCAGGCGCGACACGGGCGGAACGGAATTAGATCCGCCACGGTCGACCCGCACTCGCTGTCTGTAAGTTTCACGTAGTCCCGCCTGCGCATTCCATATATGTTGTTGTATCCCGGCAAAGTATATGTTGGTATGTATGAAAGCGAATTAGATAATTATATATTTATTTGGCACAAAAAAAAAATATAGATGAAAGTCTTACATATATCGAGTTCTTAAGTATTCACGATTGTTACATATACGTAATGAAACAATTTTTTCGGAACTAAATCGCGGAGTTATATTTGTTTTTCAAACAAACCAATGTTTCTGGTCCTTTACAGGTCCCATGGACCTGGAAAAGATAATTGGTTTATGACTTTTTTTTGAATACCAAATGATTTTTTTTTTGCGCACTCTCAACATAGCCCCGCACTAGGGAAACCCTGTGTCGCGGGTGCCATGGCCACACACATAGACAACCACAAATAATTGTAGGCCATACAACTATTTCTCCCGGGCTGGGAATCGAACCTGCGACCTCTGCGTGGCAGTCCGGCATGGTAACCGTTTGGCCACGGAGGCAGTTAAAATGATGATGGACCGAAAGAGTGGACACGCTTGGTGGCAAGTGACACGCCTATCCCTAACAGTTGCAGTGTTACTCAGAGCTTTAAATCGCAAAGATCTGAGGGGCACTGCCAATGCGCTCGTCACCCTGACACATGAGTAGACAAGTCCCATGTGCCTGTAATTTCACCAGCACCGTAACCCTTCCAAACCAGAACGCAGTATTGCTCACAATACTGCTTGGCGGAAGAAACAGGTAAGGTGGCAGAACTTCCCTGGACAAACTCTTCACAAGGAGCTCTAATTTTACGGTTTGCACAGCCAGAACCTCCCAAGCAGGAGCTAGGCGCTCGCAGTGGTGTACCAGACCATTAAATAATTATGACTTTTTTATTTAAATAAACCGACCTTGAAAATTTGCTTATCCGCAAAGTCTCCCATGTGCGTAACTATGGTCTCTTCAACGATAACCGAAACGCATACGGAAGTCCTCGTCAAAACGAATCGTATGAGAAAAAAAAGAAACAGATGAGAATTCCTGTTAGGCTTGTTCGTCCCGTCACTTCGTATCAAACAAAAAGAAGACGAAAAAACAATAACGCACACACTTGTAGCCTTATACTAGAGAAACCCTGCATCGCGGGTACTATAGATGCACACATAGTTAACCACAAATTACACCCAAACTCCCGAGAGAAATAAATGTAGGCTATACAAATACTTCTCATTATTTTATCTCTAGGTGTACAAGCGATATTCGTATTTCCTCAAATTTGAATCGGACTTAGTGCACAAGCGGCATCCGAAGTACGTCCGATTTTTCTAGATTTGTATAGTCTCGGATTAGGAACGGATGCAGTGAGCCAACTCGCTTTGAGGTTTTTTCAAATGTGAACAACAAAAAGAATCATCAATATCGATTCGTGATGTCGGAGTAATGTCCAACTTACAGGCAACAAAGTCAGTTAAAAATACGCGATTAAAAATACAATAGTGAGTCACGATAATTTAAGTGTCTTTGATAATTTTAATAGACTAGCTAAATTGTGTAAGAAAAAAATCTGCTTTTTTGGAAATGCATCTCTAAAAAAGAACCGTCATTTCATGTAGACACATTTATTGAGACAGTATTGACCCACCTGACACTTTTAAATGCTTTCAAAACCTTTACGAGCTTAGGCAGAAGTCAAGAAAGCTTATCGTGATCGTATTTTATTATTTATTTATTTATTTATTTTATTTATTTATTTTAAACACTAAGAATATTACAAAAATATATATACATCACACCCTTAAACCGTATGAATTACAATGGAACACATACGGGACAAACATACAAGCAAACTTTAATTTTTATGCACTTCTGATCTTAAATTGAATACAAGACACAGAATGAGCGATAACAGAGCATGAAAGATGACATTGTGATTTGGATCGCAAAGGGATGCTTCGATGGTTTGGGTATAAGGAAAGGATGGATTTTAATAGAGTAACGGCACAAATTTATACAGCGAATGTAAATGGAAAATACGGATAAGGGTTGACCTCGGTATATATATAGCTCAGATTAAGGATGGTCTCAAAAATGGTAGGTCAAAACATCGAGTATATAACCAGAAATAGCGACGAAATAGGCGAAATAATCTATCCCTTACAACTACAGGCAAATGGGCCTTATATCATTTTTAAATATCAAGTTTGTTTGCGCTGAAATAACAAATTACAAAGCTGAAATAGTACAGCGGCAACAACTGACCTGCGTGTACGTCTAAGTATATTCCAAAAATATTCTGTATTTATTGTTATAAAGATAATATCTCTAACAATGGGGGGGAGGGGGGCTGTTCCATTCGGTGGTGTGGGAAAAACAGCAAAACATCTAATTATAAAACAAACGGAATCACATTCGGTAATTAAATATTAAATATATAATTTTCCATTTTCGTCCATTATAGCAAAGCTCAAGTTAAACTGGTCGATTTGAAGTGAAACAATTAACTACAGCCGTCTATTGTTTCGAATACGAGCTGGCCAATCGGAGCTCTGTTGTCACTGTAATGATTTGGCGGAATAGTTTTCAAATACATTAAATGACATTTCGTCTCTATTTCTGGTTATATACTCGATGTGTCAAAAGTACTAAGAATAAAAAAGTGTATGAAAAGCTGTAGTAGTAAGAATATCCGTAATCTCTGCTATGTTATTGATAAGACTGAAAGAGGAAAATAGTTCCTGTGCATCAATCATCAACCCATTTATACGTTTCATTGCTGAGCAAGGGTCTTCTCTCAGATGAAGGTTTAGGCCACAGTCCGCCACGATGGCCCAATGCGGGCTAGGAACGTCACACGTCTTCCAAGGGTTGCGAACCTTGCTTGACGTGCAGATTTTATTACGATGATTCCTTTCACCGAAAAGATCGTGGTAAATTTCAAATTAAATATAGCACTTAAATTCCGAATAACTCAGAGGTGCGAGTTTGGATTCGAGACCACGACCTCGACTTGAGAGGTCAAACCATTAGGTTACCACTGCATGTTCCTGTGTACAATCCCAAAGAAAACCTAAAAACAAGTCACTTTTATGCGGTGCATATGGTATGCGGTGAAGAGAGGTTTGTCAGGAGCGCAAAAACTAGAGGTTTGTGATCTCTGTCTATCCGAATGGGAGACAGGCGTACAGGTATATAAAGTAAGTAGGTATGCTATTTCTAATTTGTTTTCGTTTCACTAGTTTCCAGAAGATCGCTAGTGACATGGAAACACGGACGCCGGTGAAATATATCTGTATTATGTGTCATGGTTAATGTTGGATGGACGGGTAAATCTATTTTTGCCCAGAATATGAAACGAAAATTAGTTTAGGTTCGTGGTCTTCTTTTGTGTAATTAACACTCGACTTATAAATGAGGATATTTTAAGTTTGATGCCATGGTAGAAAAGAAAAAGCAGCAGAAAGCAGTGGCCTGGTCGAAGTTTTCTTTGTTACACTAGTTTAATGATATCATTGACATCAAGTGACGTAATCATGGAAATAAAAGAACTTAATACGTCATATTTTTGAGACGTTGCGCGTACATCATACGACTAGTGATAAATTGGTGGCCGGATTCAAAAAGACCACCTCTGTTTATCTAGCGTAGTAGCTGGTCTCTAACTATTCATTCATTATAAAGTATGATAGTACTACAATCTATTTTAATACGTGTTTTATGGTCTTCAGGCTTCTTGAATATTGTACTCGACATAATATTCCGGAATATTCTTCCTGACAAAATGGAAAGAAAAACAAATACCCACATGTATTACTTTATTCTACTACTTATTAAGATTCCTATCTTTTCACTTTTATTACGCACCACTAGGTAAAGAGTGTTGTATCTCTTTTCTAACATTAGCTGCAACATCCTTGTATTCCTTTCGTCTGAATATAAATTACCCTTTCAGATATTTGGAGCGGGCTATCTCGATTCAATTTGAACGGCTTATTCCATGCGTTGGCCGCGGAGGCAATATTTTCTGGAATACCAGGCCCTCCAGGGTACTGGACTTGTTACAAATGGTAATAGGCACGCGTCTTGTTTCGGTAGTGTATCATTTTACGATAGTGAATTTTTGAGGGGAAAGGTATACGGCTTGGGTAATATATTTTTACGATAACGGGGGTATTTCGGGTAGTAATGGTCTTTGATGTTACTTTCTTGATTTCGTTCGTCAATCAACAGCAACCAAACCAGAACTGAAAAGTACGTTTTAGTGTAATAAAGACACATGTGATCGTACGTCGAAGGTGCGGGTCACATGGAACTCTAAAAACAATGCCAAATAAAAAGTTAACGAGTGATTTCGTAGGTAGAGTCTTTAAACCTCTGTCCTGATAAGTTATCGTCAGATATGGCCTTATTACACCAAGGGTGCGAAAAATCGAGTGAAATAAGTCAGGATATTTATCTAGACTCTTCTAAACAATGATAATAAAATTACAATTCTATAAAATAATTCTAAAAACCCTTGCCACCCGAATAAAAGTGCAAAAGTTTTTAAATATATTTTTCATCATATTTGCTCGTAAATAATATGATTGCATGCAGACTAACTTGACTATAATGCCCCAAATAAAACCCTCGGGTCTTTTTCTTCCCATTATAGCCATGGTTGGTAAAGAGTTTTTTTATTTGTAACACGACATACTTCCTTACATAGGTTAGGTTCAAGTTCAAGTTAAGTAACTTCCTTGTTACTTAAGTTTAAAATTAAAAATCGCTTAAAGTGTTCTCTAAACAGAAATTTTATTGCAGTTCAGCCACATATTACTTAAAGACTTATTATTAAGAATTTACCAAATTTTATTTTTTACAATCCATTTTTTTATCTTTAGAAGAATTTAAAAAAAAATCCCCGCTATTTGCCAATTCATAATTGTTGTGTTGTGAACCATACTTATGTCGTATTTATTTCCTCGCAAATATGATGAAAAACATTGTATGTATCACGGACGGTCAAAAATACAAAACCCTCGTTAGTAATTTCTTGTTTACCGTTGTTATATTTTTGCTCGAAAAGAGTTTCATAACACAAGTCCTAACGTTCCAAATTCAAAATTATTCTATTAAACAATATCTCAAAATGTTACATAACAAGTAGAGAGGCGTAACCATTTGGCAAAAAAGAACTATTTAGAAACAATATAAAATGACGTTACACAAACACTCTACTGCCTCCTGATTGGTTGAAAAATGAGCGGTAGGTACATGGCCAATCACGGACACGCTTCTTTCCCTTTGGTTTTTTGTTCTATATTGTTTATTTGGCTTTTGTTTGAGTTTATTGTCGTTGATTGTTTACAAAAAATCTTTAAATATTGGTTGTGTTCCATTATTTTAAGAATAATTTAAAAATTAAAAAAAAAGAAAAAAGAATGTCAAATGGCAAATGCGGCTGCATCGTTAACGCGAGGTTTGATTTTTGAAGGTGAAACAATTTTTTTTCAATTTTTTTTTTTTTTTTGGAATTAGTATTCGTATAAAAAAATAAATAAAATAATTAGGCTGCAACGGCCTATTATAATTTAATTTTAATACTGCAAAAATAGTTTTTCTAGGGAAAACATAATAAAATACACGCACGAATAAAAACAGTACATATCTATTAATAATAAATCTAATATCATACCTGTAAGAGCATAACCTTATTCTATGGCATAATATTGTTATTTGTGTAAGAGAAGTTTTTTTTTATTCTACACGAACATCTTATCTTTTATCTTACTTTTTGATAATATTGTACATTTGTAAGCACGAAAAATTCGTGACTTTTTTGTAACAGCCTATAAGTATAATTCGCTATTAAAAAGCAGTGAAAATTTATTTTTCAAGTTATAATTTCATTTGCGACGAAAAAACAGGTTAATTTATTTCCGTCGTTTTCGTTATATATTTTTTCCAAAATAAATCTATCAGGTGCTGAGTTATAGACGTTTTTATTCTTTCTGTTTTTTCTGTAAAAATGATGTTTTGATAATAGACGTTTATTCGGTGGGCCGTCGAATTTTTCATTCATATAAAATGTTCATAATCATCATCAGTTCGTTTATACGTCCCATTGCTGGGCATAAGTCTTCTCTCAGGTGAGGATTTAGACTATAGTCCACCACCCTGGCCCAGTGTGGGTTGAGGATTTCATACCAGGGTTGTTGCGAATATCAGCATCTGCTTCCGCGGATAATCTGCATAAATTAAAATCTGAAATAATATTTCATTACAATACCAAAGAAAATAGAAAGTTTTTTCATGTAGATAGATTCAGTAAGAGCGCGTTCAAATTAGCCGCGTGGCGGTCGCTTGATCCTCGCGCTGTTGAAGTGCGACCAAATTTTCCCATGCCTTTTTTCAGTCGATTGGAATAACTGGTGGAACTTCTATCCCATATTGCATGGTGTTGTTTTACATTCTCTATAAATTCTTCAATTTGATTTTCATACATAGTGGTTAAATTGAAAAATTAACATGTACACCTCACTAACTATGACTGCAACCGAGCAGCGCGACACGAATGCGAGTTTCTAGAAATTGTGTGAAAAGTGAAAGTCGCGCGGCGGCCGCGCAGCAACGCCCTAAGTTTTAAATACTTAAAATCAGCATCCGGATCAGCATCCGCCCAAGCGTAAAAAACAGCAACAATTCTACTTTCCAAGGGTTGTTTTTTTATAGTATCAAGTGACAGGACGGACAAGTGGTGCGCTTTATGGTAAGCTACACGCCTGACCATCTTTAACCTATTGTCTGCCCTTTCATTCTCCTTTAGAAAGAGACAACAATATTTTCAGATCCATCGATTTATTTTAGTTACAAAATTGACATCATACTATTCTTTTAATCTGAAGTCCGCATTGGCGGTGGCGGTCTAATCGGGACTCTCCAAGAAGTGGCATCACGCGTAGCGCGGATCGCAGCGCAGTGGCAGGCAGACGAAGTGATTCTGGCAAACGCGCCCGAGGAGTTCCTCGACCCTATAACATAGAATAACTTTAAATCGCAAAAATTTGATGGGCACTGCTACTGCGCCCGTCTTTTTGAGACAAATTGACAAGTCTTATGTCTTATGCCTGTAATTTCACCAAACCTTTTTCGACGTGTAGGTTTCATCACAAGCGACGTTTACTTTCATCGACAATCAACATCAAATTGTGGAATCAACTCCCGGCGCATGTATTCCCTCCTCTCTATAACATCGGGTCCTTCAAACGTAGTGGGAAGAAGCATTTGGCCAGACCGGCAAAATGATAGTGACGGAGTGAAGATATTTGTGTTTTCCATCCGTTACTCTCATCTCTGGACTGTATTCGCACTTTCCATCAGGCGCGGTGCAGTCATTTTGCCGAGTCACAATAAAAAAAAAAAAACAAGCTCATGGTAAATGTCAAATGAAATTTCGCACATAAATTTTAAAAAACTCACTGGTGCGAGCCCAGATTCGAACCCGCGTCTTTGCTTCAGAGGCGATAAGTCAAACCGCTAGGCTACCGCGGCTTTTTTCAATTCTTATACGCGTGCGAGAATAACATAGAAGGGAATGATAATTTGAATGACGCTTTTTATCCACACAGACTAAGTGAAGATGTTCAATTTCACCCTTGTGCACTTGACGTACCATCAATACGCACGAGGTGTTTCGCTTCCTTTAACGACAGCCAGAGTGTGGAATTTTTTGCCTGCTGATCTGGGGAACATCACCAACAAATATAACTTGAGCCTTTTTAATATAGGAGTGTAAACAAATTTTACACGTATCCTTCGTTTCTTACCACGAAAGAAAAAAATAATGGAAATATCCTGATTACTATCAGAACCGCTGCCGCCAAAAGTCACATATTCATAATTTAAAATAATATAATATTAAATTAATAACGATTGGTCGTAGTTTCGTAATAATGAGGTCGTAGTTATAGTAATTTAAAAATAAATAACGAATTCTGGGTGTTAATATAATTTAAACTTTACCCTGCGGGCATAGCGGTGACAGTTGAATACCTTTTATTGAACATTTTACAATGAAATTCCAATCTAGAGTTCAATAGCAGAACGACAACGAATTTGAGATCTGTGCTTAGTTCTCCAAAAAAGAAGTAACCAATGGCAGCAGTACAAGGTTTATTTTTGTTTCTTATAACAAAGAAATATTACGATAAACATAAATTGAAATTAAAAATAAATAAATTAAATAGGACTTAACAATGATATGAAACACCGCCATAGAAAATATTATAAACGTGACTACCATTTTTGACACGACCATAACGTAGAAAGCGAAAATGGCGGACTAACTGCGCGTACTGATGGCTCGCGTGACACGCAAAGTAAGCACTTCTACTGTATTTAATGTTCTGTGTTTCTTACCCTTAGCATAATAACGCCGCATGTAATGATATGTTAAAGGTGCGTTTTTCACGGGAAAGGCTTAAAAATAATACGAATTATATAAAACAAATTACGTACAACATGTGTAGTTTAACAAACTCTCTTATTTGCGCATAAAAAAGTTATCGACTAAAAGTTTCTAACTTTAAACCCCTCTTCTGAAAAATTGTTATTTTGCTGATATTGCCTTATTACACCAATGGTGCGATTCCTCGATCACATCCAAACTTACTATTATCTGAGATGCTATTTTTCATAAATTATAACATTTTTATTAAAAAAAACGATCTCACCAAGGTTTATAGAAATCGGTTAACGGAAAATGGATGACATTCTATAAACCGGATTCTTTCCCTAATTTGCCACCCTTAGAGGTGGAACAGTTAGGTACCCTCTTTCCAACAAAAAAAGAATCTACAAAATCGGTTCACAAATAATCGGAGTCATCGCGTACCTTTTTTTAAAGTCTATACTGTCCCACTGCTGGGCGACGGCTTCACACCAAGTCCAGTCTTTTAGGCGCATGTCTAGCTCGTCTCTCCATCAACGCTTTGGCCTGCCGCATGGTCGTTTTCTATCTTAGGGGATCCAATCTGTGGTGGCCTTTGCCCACAACGCGTCTGACATGCGGCAGATGTGACCCCCCAGTCCCATTTCAGTTTACCCGCTTGTTGCCCCACATCTACGATTCGTGTTTTGGAGCTCAGAACACTCCTAATTCAAATTCAAAAAAAAATACAGTCGAATTCAGAACCTCCTCCGTTTTTTGAAGTCAGTTAAAAAGAAATCGTTGTAGTATAATAACCTTTTTTTGTGTGGTCGGTTAACGGTAAATCAGATCCAATTATTTGATTTTGAAATTACTTACGCTTTGTTTATCCAAATTTACCTTGAAATTTACATTTGAATCAGTTCTAAATCAGCTTAAAAAGGATTTGGCAATAGCTATTACTGTGTACAGGATGTTGAAAAACAACAGCTACGATTTCATTGAGTTACCTATTGGAGGAGTTCTTAATGAATGTTATTGTGTATTTTACGCAATAACTTCGAGATTTGTAGCAGTAGAGCTCCTTGTGACAGAGTTCGTCCAGGGTAGTACTGCCACCTTATCTATTTCTGCCGCCAAGCAGTAATGTCAGCATTATTGTGTTCCGGTTTTGAAGGTAAGGGTGCTGGTGAAATTATAGGTATATGGGACTTGTCAACTTATGTCTCAGGGTAACGGGCGCAGTGGTAGTGCCCCTCAGATTTTTGCAATTTAAAGCTCTGAGTGGCACTGTAACTGTTATGGACAGGCGTGTAGCTGACTATCTTGTTCGTCCCGCCTTTTAATGTTTAAAAAAAAAAGTGTACCGAAATGGATGATTCTTTTTTTTGGGAAAGGGTTACCTTAGTAGTTGTCCCACTTCAAATTTGAATAAAATAACCCACCTCTAAGGGTGGCAAATTAGGGAAATAATCCGGTTCATTGGATGTCACCCACTTTACGTTAATCGATTTCGATAAAACTTGGCAAATATTAATAATAAGCAGATAAGACTTATAAAATTATAATTATCCAACAAGACAAACAACGATAGGCAGCTATGAAACTTTAAAAAGAATAACGTATATGGTAAAAGAAGTAAGGACTATTTAATTCCAACATTGTTTAACTGTCTTCCGTCATACTGAAAAAACATTAAGAGAACTCACGCGACCTTTAGTAGCGATTCAGTCGCTCGAGTGCATCAATACAAACACGCGTCGCCTTGTGTAACCCCTCTAAAGGTAATAAAAAGTCTGTTAAAAGTTAAATAAAAAGTATTTGTTAGATACTGTAATTTAGGAAATGAAACCATTTTTCCGGATTTAAATCGCGTACATATATTTGTTTTTTCAAACAAACCGACGTTTCGAACCCTTTACAGGTCCCATGGTCACGGTTGACCATGGAACGGTTAAATCCGGAAAAATAGTTTCATTTCCTATGTGTAACAATCGCGAAAACCTAAGAACTCGATACTGTAATTTAATTAATATTATTATTTAAGCATTTATTTTCTCAATTCGCATGTTGTGTTCACGTCTAGTAGGGTACATTCTTCTTGTAACATAATATCAACCAAACACTTTTATCTGAAATTTGAATTGTATCCAATTTTGTGAACAGAATAAAAAAAAAGATACAATGAAGGTAAATATTGAAAAACTGTAACGTTGGTCATTGAAAGTAATGTATATGTGATTAATATTAAGCGTAGCAGCCTCCCGGTAAACTTTTATGAAGTTTGGGAGATGGTTATCTTATTTGTAAAAATGTCATTGAAAGCATAAATCAATTAAAAGAAACAAAAAAATCTTTTAAGGTAGGATGATTTTAATAAAAAAATAATATTAAATCATTCATGTGTTCGTTCGTTCATTCAATTGTCTTGCTCCGACAAACAACCAGACTCGCTAGTTAACTCCAAAATGTAGAGACAAGGGACTTTCAATTTTCGTAATTGTCCAAAATAAGTTTTATACGAATCCCGGGGAAAAATTCTAACTATAACTCTTATTGCTCCTGTCTGTAAGGTGAAGTTCATGGTTATGTAGACGTGTGTATCTTTGTAATTCAGGTTCTGTCGTGCAACACCCTATGTACTTTAAAGGGACAGTCCGGTCTCTAAACCCTTTAAATTAAACCCTTGTTCAAACTACCCTGACCAACTTGTTTACAGATTTTACACACATTGTTAGTTTCAGTTGTAAACATGATAATTTCAAGAATTAATTGGACAGTGAATTATTTGTATTCCCTGTGTCATCATTACAGAACTCATATTGTAGTACTCATCTCACTCGTTGAAACGCGCTGCAAGATTTTGAAGCTATAAATGCAATTTTTATACCATGTCATCTGTGGCTCTGGATTTTTCATAACAGAATTAATCGTATTAGAGTATTTTCCATTACGCATGACATGCTCTGTGTTGTTTTGCTGTTTTTTTAATAAAAAAAAGCGCGCATTTAACCTCTATCTCACCAGATGGAAATTGACGATGAGGTCGATGATGGAGAATGCAGACGTAAATAATGCATATTACTGTTGCCTTAAACATGATCAAGTTACAACTGGGAATAAGTCTGCAGGCAGGAAATTCTACTCCATAGCCAAAGTCAAAGTCAAAGTCAAAGATTATTTATTCCATAGGTAAAATAAATTTATACTTGAAAACGTCACATTTAAGCTACTGCTCGTTCACTACGCTGACCTCCCTGAGAAGAACGAGCAAGAAACTCTAGGGATTGCTCGTTTCCAATAAACTTAAATGCTATGGAATACACTTTGAATCAAATTTGTGTGGATTCTGGAGCCATGTCGTCTTTCCATACATCTTTATCTAACACGTAGTCTTCAATTTTGTAATATGATTTTTCGATCAAAATATTTCCGTTCGCTTATATAGCCGTTCGCCACGTCGCCGTCGACAAAATTTGGAAGCGTTTCGTGCCAATCCTTGGAATATTTACAACAAAGAGTTGGAACCCAGCCTATGTCCTAGTCCCCCGATGATGGAATGGGGAAGGTGAAATTAAGTCGTGCAATTCCATTGCACACTCTCCGTGATATATCTTGTAGAATACCTATAAGCAGACAACTTTACGCTGGTGTGTAAGGTTCTGCAGTTTCGACTCTACGCCATACACGACAGGACTTGTGTTCGTTGGTTTTATAATTTTCAGGGGCTTCAAGCACAGGGCGTGCATCCTCTGCAATATGTTGGTGTATATGATTCTGTCCGCTTAAATAAACAGAGTAGCCAAAGAGTAAACAAGCTACGTATGTAGAGTGCCTAGTCAGTAATAAAAATATGGGTACAACCTTTCATTTAAGATCGAAGCCGTTGTGGTGTTTTTTCCAACTATATTATGTTTTAAGAAATTTTCCTGCAATTGTTTTCAATTACGTGAGAATGACTGAAGCATCATTTGGTGAATTTATTGGAGTTAAGTAGAAATCGTTTAGCTAAACAAGATACAATAATGGGGAAAACTATAAGTCCAGAAGCAAAGCTATTTGTGACTTTAAGGTAAGTTTTTAATGCTAAAATAAACAACATGTTTCTTAAACTCCATCAGCGTTCCATCGACGGTCACGTCATTAGGTTCGAATGTACCTTGGCTAGTGCACAGAAGAATTGTTCAACTGACCAAAGAATGTAAAGTCCACAGGCGTGCACTCTCTACGGTGACTACTTGGCGACTGAAGTGAGGAAAGCGCGGTTTACACGCGTACATTTTGTTGGCTTCGTCGCCGGAGTTGTCAAACTCCACATAGCGGAGCGTCGACAGTGGCTACGCTTCCAAATTGGCGACACGTCGCGAATCGGTAGCCAAGCAAGGTAGCCGCCATACATTTCAATATACATTTTTGGCTACGTAGCTGGCTACGTCGCCATGGCGTCCCGTTGAGGCAGGACACTTATTGAAACTTATTATAATTAATTATTAAACATTAATTTTTCAATAACATTAAGAGCTACTTGTGAAAGAGTCCGTCCAGGGAAATACTGCCACGTTACCTATTTCAGCCGCCGAGAATTACTGCGTTCCGGTTTTAAAGGGTAAAGGGGAAGTTCGGAACGGCTCTGTAACTGTTATGGACAGGCGTGTCGCTTACCGCCGGGCGTACGACTTTCTCTTGCTATCAGAAAACAGGGCATTATTACAAAATATAAAAGTATATAAAAAAACTCATTAAATGTCGAAGGATTCTGCCATGGCTAAAAAGTATCCACTATTTAGTAAAGAAATTTTTATTTCGTTCCACATTTAGTAATATACATATTATATCAATTAATTTATACAACCCCAAACGTCTTTGATTTTAATGTATTCACGTAAACAACCGCTAAAACAGTTTTATATATTACGCTTCAGAAGTTTTAAATCCGTAGATCAAAGTTAAAAAATTGCTTTGGCTAACCGATTCATAGATCGCAATAAGTTTAAAGGTAAAAAATTCATACTAAAAACAGACAAGAACATAAATATACACACGATCGAAAATCCTGTCCGAGCTTTTTCCTTGGGGTCAATCGGTAGTGATGTTGTGGTGAAATAGCTGTTTGAATAGATACCTGTTACTTATTCACTTTAAGTAGGTACCTACGTCAGATTTGTGAACGGTTTTGTAATTCAAACCCCAGTTCAAATAACTTTCGTCTCGAAGACTAGTATACTCTTTATTTGACGTCAGTTGATTGTCATCATCATCATCAATCTAAAAATACATCCCACTGCTGGCCACGGGTCTCATCTAAAGAGAGGGTTTAATGAGACAGTGTTACGAAAATTTTGTGACCAACACAGTGAATTTAGAAAATTATTAATATATAATATATGAAAAAACTTTTATCTACAAAGGCAGTACAATAGTTTTTTTAATATTTTGTTTTGTAGTTATACGTGGGAATGAATATTTTTAAAGTCTAGCCGTACCTCAGGCAGCGTATACCTTCGTTTAATTTTTTTTATAATACCAAATGACGGGACAAACAAGTCTTGCGCCTGGTGGTAAATGACACGCCTATCCATAGCAGTTGCAGTGCCACTCAGATTTTAAATCGCAAAGATCTTAGGGGCACTCCCACGCGCTCGTCACCCTGAGACATAAGTTGACAAGTCCCATGTGCCTGTCATTTCTCCAGGACCCTTACTTACTTACTGCTTGGCGGCAGAAATAGGTAAGATGGCAAAGGTGGCAGTACTTCTCGTCCAGAGAAGTTCGTCTCGTCTTTCGCAAGCAGCTCTACTACTACTAAATCTTAAACGTAAAATCTGACAGTTCGTTAGAAATCGCAAAAATATATTTTGTCGTGTAATAATGTTTTGAGCAATTAGAATACAAGATGCCAGTGAGTAGTTGTGACAACTGTATCCCATCACTAGTGCTAGGGTTGCAAATTATATCAGGTTTACCTGTATTTCTGGGTTTCGCGATTGATGAGGCCTGAAGCAGGCGTTATGTACTTCCAGAACCGTATTTATGACGTCATTTGAAAGGGTTTGGGTATTATTGATGTGGAAAAAGGTGTTTTGGGTGCGGAATACGGAATATAGTACAGATGTTTTGGGGTAAAAATTGATAAAGCGGTGGTGCCAGACGGTGACAATATATAGTTACAAGGAGTCTTTATTGAAACTTAAGACGTCGTGTTTTTTTTTATGATACTAAGTGACAGGCTGAACAAATCATGCGCCTGGCCGTCACTCTGAGACATAAGTTGACAAGTCCCATGTGCCTGTAATTTCACCATGACCCTAAGGCTCAACTCACTTTGGCGCAGAATCGAAGCGTCGCGTCGCGTCCTGTTTTTCAACTGCAACGCCTGGAGATCCATATTTGCATAACACAAATTTGTACCTTAATAATGGGAAAATTGAGATGAATATGCTATAGGCGAAAAACATTGTGACAGTGTGACCTCTTTATACCGTCATCTCACCTTTTTGTATCGCCTCTCTCCATTCGTATCGTATCGTTTTTTCTTCTTCTACTCATATTTAAATTTAAAATTGTTCCATTTTACCTCGCATTCTGATTTTTTTCTTTCCATCGTCACTCTCTGTGTGACCGCGGTAGCGAACATACCGTTATTTATCTTTTTGAATCGTTTACTAGCTATATTTATACAGTTATGCCTAAAATACAGGTACACATGTACTTAGTTTAGGCATCGCAATTGCACTATTAGGCACTAATATTAAAATGTTTAATTTTACCATGATTATTTTATATAATTTAGATTTTTTTTTTGTTTTGTTTATTACTGTTTATTTTAATATTTTATCTTCAATTACATTGTTTTCATTATAATTGTATTAGATTAAGTCATATATTGAAATAAATTTATCTTATCTTATCTTAGTTTACATTTTAAAGATTATATTTGTTAAAACCGATTAAATAAACCGATTAAATATCTATAAACTGGACTTTCAACGTTTGAATCTAAATTTACTAAGTAAGATGTTGGAGGCTGCGAGGCTGCATAGGCTATTACTGCTATCCAGGCTATACACCATTACAATCCACCAGAACGCTCCCAGCACCAGCAGCACCTCCACAACATGACGCGTCGCGACGCTTTGACTCTGCGCCAGTGAGAATTGAGCCTTACCGCTCAAAACCGGAACATAGTAATGCTCACATTACTGCTACTGAGTACTTGCTACTGGTAGAAATAAGTAGGGCGGGAGTACCTGTAAGAACTCTTTCACAAGGAGCTCTACTGCTATTAAAGAATTTCCGGGTTCGATTCCCGGGCTGAGAGAAGTATGTAAGCCACATTTATTTCTCCCGTGAATTTATGGTTGTCTATGTGTGTATCCATGTTACCCGCGACTCAGTGGTGCTATGAGTGTGTGCGTTATTATTATTATTATTATCAGCATCTTTCAAGGTTCCTGTCTGAACCTGATGGATGAAACGTATCGTATCCAGATTGAAGATACCCTTAAAAAAGGCCAGGACAAAAGTATCCAGAAAAAACTGTCGCGTATAACGAGACTAAGGCGAGTGGGGGAATTGAAAGATATGTTAAAAGAGGTCTTATCCCAATGTCAGACAGATTTGATGGTGCGCATGAGTGTGTATAGCTACGTCATTAGTAACAATAATGTGCTGGATAACTACATCAATTACGCGGTATAAAGTGAATTATTCCCTGTATTATGAATACTAGAGCAACGAATTTAACTTGGAGGCTAGTACCCAAAAGATCATACCAGAACCAATTTAGCAAAATTAGTTTCCTTTATTGTTCCTATCGGGACCACTTCATCACGCGCCAAAAGTGCTATTCGGCCACTGAAATAGACTTAATAATACTATGAACAAATTATAATACATTCGGATAAATTCATATCTCGGCTCAGCAGTAATTGCAAAAAGCGACCGTGCTCCAATTGTCATACAAACGAATTATCTTTTGTGATATTTTAATAATAAGTTTTTTATTGGTACGTCGTTGAATTTAAAAATGATTTTGTTTAACTTGTCCACCAAACAAACGCCCACTATACTAAACGCCAACTAATGATTCCTGGGACACTTCATTTGACGTTTCATTTCATCATTTAAAGCAAATTTTCTATCTTTTGGTAGGTCAATGATCTTATAGTTTTATTATTCTAAACGGTGTATAATGAAAAATGCTTTTTGAAATTTTCTCGAATAATATTTTAGAAAATTTCAAAAAACATTTATCATTAATTTTTGGATTACATAAAAGTAATAATGTTTACGAATTAATTCATTGCCTATTATTAAAAATCATACCTTAAGAATATCGAAAACTTTTCGAAATCGATGTACCTCATCTCTAGCCAATGCAGTATGAAGTAACCTTTGCCCGTTATCGTATAAAATTAATAGCCGCGTAGTGACTATTTGCCGCTGTCCGGCTACAACACCAACGTAGCGAGGCTGCCACGCGAGGAAAAGCCTTTGGTGGTGGTTCAGTGCGCGACACGGCTATTAATTTTTTTTTTTAAATAGCTTTCCCCGCTCACTTCTCACAAACAAACATTGATTTAGTGTTATTTTTGCTTTAATTTAATGTATTTTACTTAAACGAAGGCTATTCATTTTTATTTTTTTTTTATAAATAACGCACACACTCAACATAGCCTAGACACTAGGGAAACCCTGTGTTGCGGGTGCCATGGACATACACATAGACAACCACAACTTACACCCAAACTCACGAGATAAATAATTGTAGGCCATACAACTATTTCTCCCGGCCCGGGAATCGACCCTGGGACCTCTGCGTGGCAGTCCGGCATGGTAACCGTTCGGCCACGGAGGCAGTTGATTTAAAAACGAGGCTTATAAAAACAGTTTATGAGTTTATTTTAGTAACAGTAGAGTTCTCGTGAAAGAATTCGTCCAGGGAAGTACTGTCACCTTACCTATTTCTGCGTCCAAGCAGGTCAGCATTACCATGTTTTGAAGGGTAAAGGTGCTGGGGAAATTACAGCCACATGTAACTTGTCAACTTATGTCTGAAGGTGACGGGCGCAGGGGCAGTGCCCCTGAAACCTTTGCGATTTAAAGCTCCAGGCGCAAGAGTCCAGCCACTTAGTATCATAAAAAATAGTTTTAAAAATTACCTCCTAACCTTTTCTTAACTGGTCGAGTGATTGACTTAATATTATCAATGCGTGCCATCACAATATTTTTTCCAAAAGACGTAACTTTTTCGTATTAAATTGTTAACTTTTACTCGATTGTGCGTACTTAGGGTCGTATTCCAGAACTCTACTCAATGCTCAAGTCAGGACTTGAGTATTGCAGTGAACACTGAAAATCATACTCAAGTCCTTGCCATTAGAGTCGTATTTCCAGTGCTTGAAATCATACTCAAGTCTGCTCAAATCCTGACTTGAGCATTGAGTAGAGTTCTAGAATACGACCCTAAGTCTATTTTTTAACCATCACCAGCTATGGCAGATATCAGAAAAGTCTACGTACTCCATAGTACCCTTAGAAGAGATCCATGCCCAGCAGTAGTATTATATCGAGTTGTACATGATTAGGTACTTACGTGTATATTAACTAAAAATAACGGATAACTAACGTATTAGAGTCGAATTTTTGCTCGACATGTTTCAAACCAATTCGTGGTCCTTTATCATGAGATTCGCGCCGTTGCCGTGACCGCGGCGGTGCCTTGACGGAAACTCGAGCAAAAGTCAAAGCCCTGGCAGCCCGAGCACTCAGTACGGCTGTGGGCGCAGGCGGCATCGGCGAGAATCTACCCTCGTTTGCTTCATTCGACTTAAATACGTGAGTTATCCGTTATTTTTAGTTAATATGTCTGAGTCTCACGGTGGTTTTCTATTTAAAACTTAGGTGTATATTTTGAAGTTTAAGGCTTGCCTAGTGTGGGGACAAATACATTTTATGTTATTCTTAATTTTTATTTGTTTTATTTTGTGAATGTGGTAATTTAATCTTAATGCGCTCCGAGAACATCGTCGTGTATACATTTTTAAAATCTTATCTCATGATTGGGAAATCTGCGAATCAGCGTTCGAATGATCGAGAAAATCAATGTTTAAATGAGAATCTGTTTTGAATAAATAATAATGAGTTAGACAATTGAACCTGTCAATGGAATTTTCTTTCTCTGACTGCCTAATGGATTGTACAGTTCCGTGAAAATGATCTCAGAGTTGTGTTCATATATATGTCAACCTTATGTCAATGATATGAAAACTCACTTTTAATTGATAACAAACGAATTTAAGCTTTAATCTTTAAGTACATGTTAAATTAACTAATATGACGTTGATTTTATTCTATTTAGGTGCAAATTTATATACAAAAATTTCTAATATCTTTTAAATTAAAAGAACACATGGAACGTCATTCTTTTGTTGGAAGGTGTGAGAGCTGATAGAACTATACGCACATGGGGCTTGTCCGCTTTGTGTCCAAGGGTGACAGGCCCAGTGGGAATGATCCTCAAATCTTTACCAGCCACCAGGTGTCCGACTTATTTCTCCCATCACATGCTATCATAATAATTTTACTTTTTTATAAAAAAAAGTCATTCAAAAGTTCGTTCGTAGAATTACATATCGCACTTGGCAACTAACATAGTGTTATCTCAAAATAGCTTTAAGTTATATTAATATTATCTATTTAGTTTTAACCGCTCACGCGATACATGCAGCCGTAGACGCATACCACACCTAGAGGTGCCGGTGATGATTTTATACCGATTTATCGGATATCGAAGTTATAACAGGTAAAAGAACTAATATTAATTGATATTTCGGTAACTACTCTAGCAAACCATAAAGTTTTCAATGCCTGGGTCTGTCATTTAAAAAAATAAACAACTTCAAAAATACGTCACGACAATCGTGTGTGTTACTGTTTGGGCTGGTGATTTGTGCTTTTTAAGTGCAGGATTTGCGGTGTATTGCTGCATTTTATTTGAGATGTTTTTGTTTCTAGTACGGAGGGTATTTATTTAGCAATGCAGAGTAATAATTTTTATTTATAAAAACTTGTATTTAAACTGAATGCTTTTCTAATTAGCAAAACCAAATAGCCGCCATTTTGCGGTATAAGGAGCACATCGCGTGAGCGGCTAAAGCGACAGTTTTGTCCTGTTACTTTGAAATTAAATCGTATATGAATAACATATAAATATAGCGAAATTTTGGAGATAAATTATTAATGTTACGTAATTTTGAGATAAAATACAACATAACACAATTTTTGAGATAAGTCTATGTTAGTTATCAAGTGCGATATAATTTGACAGGTTTTATTAAAATCGGTTACCGGATTCATCCCCTAGTTTGCCACCCATAGAGGTGGAACATTTTCTTCAAATTTAAATAGGAACCCTCTTTCCAACAAAAAAGAATCATTAAAATCGGTCCACAAATGTCGGAGTTATCACGTAATATATATACAAAAAATACAATGAAATTGAAAACGGGTGTGTAATGGAAGATATAACAACAAATAAGCTATTTTCACTTGGTATAATAACATTTGATATAATCACTCGCTGTATGTAATCAACAAAAGGCATAATTGTAATGTGTATAATGAACCTCCAGTATAACAAACATTAGGTATAATGATTAAGTGACATAATGAACAAATGGTATAAGTACCAGTATAATGTATTAAATAATATAACACAATATTTCATATACTAACCTAACCTAAACCTACAGGAGAAGGTCGAACCAACTAGCAAATGCAAACAAATTCGATTCTGACAGCTTTGTCATATACTAATCTAATCTAAACCCACAGAAGGAGGTCGAAGCAACTAGCAAATGCAAACAAATTCGATTCTGGCAACTTTGTCATATACTAACCTAAACTAAACCCACAGGAGGAGGTCGAACCAACTAGCAAATGCAAACAAATTCGATTCTGGCTTCGACTAAAAATATGTCATTTGTTGTTATATATTACGAATCGCACCCATTGAGAACCTCCTCCTTTTTTTTGAAGTCGATTAAAAACAACAAATCGAAGGTTTCTCAGTGGTATTACGTGTTGATTTGTCAGTTTGCAATAAATATCCTCATAGCATTTCTTTGAAATAAACTGCCTCCGTGAATGGTCACTATCCGCTCACGCGATGCGCTCCTCCTACCGCAAAATGGCGGCTATTTGGTTTCGCAATTTAGAAAAGCATTCAGTTTAAATACAAGTTTTTATAAATAAAAATTATTATTCTGCATTGCTAAATAAATACCCTCCGTACTACCAACAAAAACATCTCAAATAAATGCAGTAATACACCGCAAATCCTGCACTTAAAAAGCACTAATGAAATATTTGGTGTACTTGGTTAAATATGATAATATTCCGTATGAGTGGTTCTAACGTTTACCATGAAATTACTCCTTAAAGTATAGTTTATAAACATTTATATTCAGGGTAAACTTAAAAAATGCTACTTACGGTATGTTTTCAATAAATAAACACCGAAATCACTAGCCCAAACAATAACACACACGATTGTCGTGACGTATTTTTGAAGTTGTTTATTTTTTTAAATGACAGACCCAGGTATTAAAAACTTTATAGTTTGCTAGAGTAGTTACCGAAATAGCAATTAATATTAGTTCTTTTACCTGTTATAACTTCGATATCCGATAAATCGGTATAAAATCATCACCGGCACCTCTAGGTGTGGTACGCGTCTACGGCTGCATATATCGCGTGAGCGGCTAACCTGGACTGCCACGCAGAGGTCCTGGGTTCAATTCCCAGGCCTGAAGAAATATAGGCCTACATTTACTTCTCTCGTGATTGTGGGTGTAATTTGTGGTTGGCTATGTGTGTGTCCATGGTATCAAAATAATTGTTCGAATAAACGGATTACGAGTGCGACATATCTTTGTATGAGATTGGATATCTGTACCAGTATTGTAGTTTTATATTATCGGTGGTGTTATAACAAAGCCAAGACTTACTTAAGTCACTAAATCATTCCTTTCTTGTTGCAGGGGTAACCAGTCTTCGTGACGTCAGACTCCTGGTAGAACCAACAACAATAATAAGAGGAGGCACTGCAGCGCTAATCTGTTCACGGGATATGCAAAACGCCCCTCTGTATACCGTCAAGTGGTACAGAGGAAATCACGAGTTTTACAGATACACGCCTATGGAAGATCCTGATACGAGGGTGTTCACAATACCGGGAATTTATGTTGACGTAAGTATCGATTAAGTATTTTATACCCTTGGTAGAATTCTTTCTCACGTTTCTCACTGAAAAATCTAAGTTATGACAAATTGACTTGCAGACACCCTATATTGAAATACAGCCCACTTGCATGGTAACTGATATTATCTTCAATGCCAAAAGTAACATTCATATTCGCCACAAAGTAACCTATAGCAGCCTATAGTATACGAGGACATTTACGCAAATGCCGAGCCACTTAGCCATTTTTACTGTCATATAAATATGAAACTTTTTCCCTTAGGACTATTGTCATGTTTGGAGATGTTTTCTTTGTAATAAATAGACGGTTTATTATTGTTAAAAATATGACAGCGAGATATTTTATTAAGGTCGATAAGTTTTGTGGAATAAAACGCATTAGCATTAAAGAACAGACGATTGTTTCCGGTGGGCATGGGTCTCCCCTTAGGTGAGCGTTTTAGGCTTTAGTCCACCATGCTGCCCGGTGCGGGTTGTGGACTTTGCACGTTTTCCAAGGGTGTCCGGTTAAATAAATAATAATGTGGCAGACAACAGCACTAGAATTCCTGCACTTTGAGAGCATCGAGTAACATAATTCACTCCGAAGCCCTACTTTGAACAATCGAACTTAAACCAATTTAGAAAAGTTCAATTTTAATTTTATCCCGTGTTTATTCCGGGACTCTGTTAATCAATCAATCCCAATGGCTTCTTTTAAATAAGTTCAGCTCAATGAAACGTAGTGAACAGTAGTAATAAATAAATAAAATAAATAACGCACACATTCATAACACTGGGAAACCCTGTATCGCGGGTGCCATGGACACACACATAGACAACCATACATTACACCAAACTCACGAGAGAATAAATGTAGGCCACACAAATATTTCTCTCATCGCAGGAATCGAACCCGAGACCTTTGCGTGGCAGACCAGCGCATGGTAACAGTTCGGCCACGGAGGCAGTTTATACAGTGTTCAAATATCGACTATAATCACTTAATTGTCAAATAGTGAATTATCGAAATGTAGAGAATAATATTTCAACATAATCTCAGTACAGTGTACTAAAAAAAACAAATCTCAAAAGAACGTGGAATTACGTCTATTTGCTAAGTTTTATTGGAATATGCCCTAATATAGTTCGCCACTATATGGGACTTGACACAGGAGATAATAAAAATCGGTTCTCACTACACAAAGTATATTGAGAGAGAAAAACGCCTTGAATTGGAGAATAGCAAAGCCAACTATTAAAATAATTGCTCCTTAAGTAAAATTTAGGCGCTATTATTAAAAATTAATGTTCTTGCGTGACCAGCCACCTTTAGAGGTGGATGATTTTCTTTAAAATAAAATGGGACCACTATGGAGGTACCCTCTTTCCAACAAAAAAAGAATCATGAAAATTGGTTCACAAATACCGGAGTTATCGCGTAACATACATACAAAAAAAAACATACAATCGAACTGAGATCCTCCTTCTTTTTTTGAAGTTGGTTAAAAAATAGAAGAAAATAAACATAAAATTATATAACATAAGAAATTATGCTCTTCCCTAAAAGTCCACTAGTTGGCATTGACCCATTTTATCTAGATTCTGCACTGCAGTGTCAAGGTTTGCTTCCAATTGGTGAATATCTCAACCGACTTTCAATAATGTGAGATAAACGGCGGTATTCCTGAAGTCATGGTAGGAACGATTGTAAGGACATATCTGTACATATACTGTAAAGTAACAACCTACATGACGTTTGACTGAATTTGGTGACGCCAAAGAACCCCTTACGTCAAAAATTAAAATTTTCATTAATAATGATGTAAAGGGGATACAGTGAGAGAGATATTACGATTAACTTCCGTGTAGAAATAGGCGAATTTGCAATAGATCGTTGTGTAGAATAAGTTCGAAACAAATTTTTCGAAAAAATTAGTTTAATTCTTGACCGTAATAATCAGAAACAAAATTAAAATGGGCCAATAATCACCTAATCATCATATTAATAATATATTTTAAATTAATATTTGAACTTTGCAAATATTTTTTTCGGATCTGAATCACAAAACAGTTAAGAAAAGTCAGCCGGGACCATTGATCTACCAACATATAGCATTTATAAAAAGTCCGCAACGTTGGTTTGTTTGACAAAAAAAAAACAAAAAATTTAGATTCAATCGTGAAACCCTAAAAACTCGATACGGATTTAAGAAACATGTGTCCTTAATTCAAACTTTGAACTGACATTTTTAATAAGATAAATAGGATCAGACACTGGCGAATTTCTGAATGTATAATATTTATTGATACGTCTGTGAACGAGACTCGTCAACGATACTCATTACGTTTTATTTTGGTACAATGTATTATCATTAGTGAATTGTTCTGTTCGAAATCAATGTGGGGATACCATACCTCTCCAAAAACTTTCAAATAAATAAAATACAAAACTTTCGCAATCCCGAAAGCTACAATTTGGGCCTATTCAAGACTGGATTGAATAGGCATTTACTAGACAAAAACGCGTAAAATCGTCGGCCACATCGTAGCTTGGCAAAAGGTGACATTGGGAACAAGCGTTCGTCTGTTTAAAAAAAATACAGATCTAACTTTTTACGGAATTCTTCTTCTTGGTGTGCCACCTCCAAACAAACGTCGACCATCATAATAGTCCTTGGATTCGTTCTGTGGTACTCACGTTGAAAATGTGGCCCATTTGTAAGTGTTCTGTGGCCCTGGATTTTTTCTTGTAGAGTGAGTTGCAGTAGAATAATGTGCCCGAAGTAGTACAGTAGTACAGATGGTATTCGTAATTTTGGTATTTAAAGAATATGCTTTGATATCCACTAATCATGGCTACATAGGGAATAAGCTTTCAAAAATGAGATTGGTTTTACCTTTCGCGAACTCATTTCAAAGTAAGACCTTTTTGGAAGCGCTTTGAAGGCTTTGTTTAAATCCTTTTGTGTGAGAGGAGTTATGGCGATCGTTGTTATTAATGTGTTTTAAGAATTCCCGCTAACGTCAATTCCAGTTTTAACTTTTATCAAACTGGATTTCCCAGAACAGATCTCGGTGCTGTTACTTATCATTTATTATACCGAATGCACTATACAAGCAACTCACGTTGTGAACAATGTTATCAAGCTTATTTGCATAAAAATTTATGATAAAACCAATTTTTATTTTAAATTACTTTGTACTTATTCTTTCTGCACCCTTTATTCTCACCAAATTTCGCTTAAACTTTATATCTACTCACTATACCAATATGTAATTTAATTTGCAAGGGATGAATTACAAGGTCACCAAAAAGATACTTTCTACTCTATGAATATAAAACAGCTCTTCTGGGATAAATTGTTTTCTTGTAAAATTACACAGTTTTTCCGTAGGAACAGGTTTATAGACATTTTGGTTGTGTTGTACACTTTGGGACTAATAAATTATGTTTTCAGAGGTTTTATGTGAATATTTATAATTGAGAACAGCCAATCACATCAGGATGTTGAGTCTGCAGAAAAGCCAATGATTACCAAAATTAATTTATTTTTCAAATGTCAATGACAGTTTTTGGACGTTGGGAACAATTATTATTAAAAATACCTCAGTATGTGGATAATAATTATGTTCGTCGACTTAACATGTCTTCTAGAAAGAAAGCTTGTTTTTATTATGATATCAAGTGGCGGGACGAACAAGTCGTGTGTTTGGTCCATAACAGTTACAGTGCCAATCAAAGATTTAAATTACGAAGATCAGAGGTGCAGTGACACTGCGCCTGTCACCCTGAAACATAAAATTGACAAGTCCCATGTGCTTGTAATTACATCAGCACACAAAATCAGGAAGCTGTAATTGACGCTAAGGCAAAAATGGATATGGTTGTAGAAGTTATCTGGACGAACTCGTTCACAAGGAGCTGCTACAAAATGCTAATTATTAGCACTGCGTATTCTATCTAGTTGCTTTACCCAGCGCAAATATCGAAAGAAAATTCTTTTCAAATTACATTCTTGCATCTCCACGGACATTGCTATGCAGTGGTTCAAAAACCACAGTATCTACAATGGCCACTACTGCACTTGGAAATACTCCTATTAAACTGGTATTTCAAAAGGGCGCAAAGAAAAGCTTCTCTGTCTCTTAGGTTTATTATCTTAGTCGTTTTACGACTGTTGGGAAGATATGGATCATTCTGAATTTAATTTCGGTTCTGCTCATTTTTATGTGCATAATTTAAAAAGCCACATAAAATTTATCTTCCACAAGATAGATGAAATACCAAATCCTCCTCCTCAAATCGTCTACATTCCATGCGTTAAAAAAAAGCAACAAAATTGGCAAACGCTATTCCGATTTTACCGAAAAGAGGAAAATGGCATTGCTCCATAAATGCGTTCATTGAATATTGTCTGGAATTTCACCGGAATATGTGCTAAGAGCGAGAACCAATCGATATTTGTGGATTGCCGACCCTGATTCGCATTTTCAGCTTTAACGTTAACCATATAAAATCATTATTCCACTAATACTAGACGGACGTCTTCAGAACTGTGAAAGGCAATCTATTCAATTTAATCTAAGTGAAAATGAAAGGATTAATGAACTTTTGACGCCCTTGTAATATTTGAAAGTTGATTCTTTTTTCAGTATATAGGTTGTTATGTTTAGATGGATAACGTTCAGTGTAGGAAAAATACAGAAATAAGTAGGTAGTGCAGATTAGCAATACCAAAAATAATTCATCTATACCATTGGCAGATAGGCGGTGTTGTATTTATTTCTTCCTAAGTCAGTGGAAATATTATTTTCGAAAATAAGCAGTCGCCTCTTGTTGTGCCTTGTTGTGCTTTTGCGGGGGAATTTGCTATCCATATATATAGACATATAAATACCGTCATGCCTGTCCCTCACTTTAACCTCCTCCTTTCGCACCAGTCTCGTCAAACCATTCCGTTTACTCTTGGTACTTTTAACCGGGTCTTTTGCAATGAAATTCCCAATGTGATGAACGTATTAGATACATCGTGGTCTACCTTTCCCTATGTATCTATCTACATTCGTTTTGGGCCGTCAATCTACCTACACATCTCTCCTTTCTACACAACCAAACTATCGAAGCATTCCTTCTTCTAGTGCTATATTATTACACTGTATATTATTTCGGAATTAAAAGCGGTAACTATGTATTTACTTTTCTAAATGGGAATAAACGCCATTAAACAATGTAATCTTTCGGCCAGGTTGCATCGAGCGTGATCATGAGCTGACTGGTGATGCGATGTTACATCTCGGCGGTATAATCATCATCCACCCCCGCTATATTTCTCAAAATACCACCATAATATCCCTGTTCCGCACCGAAGCCATACTCTGGTAATCAGTCGATCGCAAGAAACGATATTGAGTTTTGGCAAACACCGGCTTCCATGCTGCAAAATAACTTAAAACTATCCTCCCGACTGAAATTATTTGGATGTTTTTAGTTTTTACATCTCAATCGCGTCATACACAACTCTTGAGTAAAAGTGGGTTGAGTAAAAGTTTGTTTGATGTTTCAGACTAACCGTTCCAACGGCTCGCAAGTCCTCCTAAGACGCATGGACCTAACAATGGCGGGCAACTTCAGCTGCGAAGTGACAGCCGATTCCCCGTCTTTTGCCACGCAGATTGCTACAAAATTCATCGACGTTATTGGTAAGAATACCATTCAAAACTTCCTTTTTGAAAACAGTCATATTATGTAATATACATTATAGTATACGTATCCGTTTCTTGGGCTCGCTAGATTTTAGTGTATACCTACGATATCGAGCACTGGAGAGTCATAAGATTTAACGGAGAAATATCAATATGGCGGCCGCTGGGTGGCGTTTGATCTAACAATATCGTTTTCACTTTTCAGTTTTTTCGTACAGTTGTGTTAGTGTTCTTTATAATAATGAATTCGAAAGATTGAATTTGAGTGATTCTATTTATTTTTTCTGTATAAACTTCTTTTTGAAGAAAACCATGGCAGCCTAATGGTTTGACCTACCGCTTCACAAGCAGAGGCCGTGGGTTCGATCCGGCCTCGCACCGTTGAGTTTCTCGGAATTTATGTGCGAAATTTAGCCTTTTGGTGAATAAAAACATCCTGATGAGACCTGCACGTCGAAGAAGATTCACAGCTCTTGGAAAACGGTCCTAAACCGGCATTAGGCCGGCATGGTGAACTATGACCCAAAACACTTGCCTGAGAGAGGAGGGATGTATAAATTGGTTGATGACCAAATGCAGAAAGTTGTCAGATAGTACAACAAAAACTTAAACTTTATTTTTTGGTAAATTTAATGTTTTGTAAAAACTCATGGTGCTAAAATTGTTGTTTATGATGTTGTGGATTATAGTGCTGCGAGGTTGTTAGTAAGTATAATATTATGTTATATGTGGTATTGTACAAATGATCTTGTATAATCTGCGGAGATTAAAAACGATTCTGTATACAATGATCCGAATATAAAAAATGGGACCATGTTATTCATTTAACGAAATTAGATTTTTTTGTATCTTATCAAATCAAACGTAGTATTATAAAATTGGAATAAACTCTAAAAAAAAACGACGAAAAAGTTTTTTTAACGTTGTCTCCAATAGCTACTCGAGTATTCGTAACAAATTTATCGCCCGCCAGAGCTTTATTGAAATTAAAACACTGCTTACTCTATAGGTTGGATGTTCTACTAAAGTAAATGCTCGACGAAAATCTATTATGGCGACAGTACCTCAAAATTGACTTTCAACCAACCATCAAAGTCAACAGTACGTTTAAACACTTTTCAAGTCCAGTGTTATTCTAATAATATTATAAATTTATTTTATAAAACCATAGTGATGACTTTAAATTATTCAATTTATTCATTAGCTTTGTGGTACGTATAATAACATTTTATATATAAAAATCGAATACTTAGAAAAACTCCCTTCGATCCGGCTGGATTCGAACCAACGTCTTCCAGCAAACCGTGGCAGACGCTAACGAACGAACAAACGAATTAGCGAAACTTACGATTTTTTCTATATACTTGTTGCAGATCTTATCTTGTTTTTGGTTTTTAACGACATTTTTGCCATAGCGCCATCTGTGACAAATCTATTTCGGCACTCAGCCGAATACCTTTTCCTAAGTGTTCGATCTATATCTTAGTAATTATAACAAACTAGTGGAGTAATTTCACAAAAATAATTGAATATCATGGTGGTTACACATCGTGACATTTCAATAAAAGTAAAAAATTATATTTTTTATTCTATAAACATAACGTAATAAGATAAGTACAGTAAAGAAAGAAAGACGCGTGAGACAACCAGCGCTAGGCAACGCGAGTGCATCGCGATATTATGCAATAAATGTGTGCGGCGGGCGCACACACATACAAACCACGCTGCTAGGTTTGTATGGAGTTACCACACTTTGTCTTTATAATTTCCATACAGGAAAGACGAAATGGCTCTGGATTCCACAAAAATTTAATTCAAATACCATAGCGTTTAATTACATTTGAAAAGAGCAATCCCTAGAGTTTCTTGCTGGTTCTTCTCTGAGAAGTCCGTACAATGAACGAGCTTAAAAAGAACATTTTCAAGTAAAAATTCATTTTACCTATGGAATAAATAATGATTACATATTTTTGACGTCAGTATACTATATTTTGACTGTACAGATAAGGAAGTGAAACTATTTTTCCAGATTTAAATAGTGTATATTTGGTTTTTCAAACAAACCAACGTTTCGGGGCCTTTACAGGTCCCATGGTCACGGTTGACTGAGGTTGTAAAGTCATCAACCAGTTATGTCTAAAATTTATTTTGCATCTTATTTTTCACAATAGTTATAAAAGTTATTAATTAAATACCTTATTTTTAAATTTTACAATAATAACAATATAGTAATTTCATTTCATATATGTAACAATCGCGAAAACCTAAGAACTCAATCTATACAGATAACTTTTTATCCCGGTCTTAAACTAGGGAATTCCCTGTACCAGAGCATTGAAGTTCACTCCGGGGCATTACTCAGAACTCTCACATCTGGGGGTCGATTCAGAACCTTACGATATCTCAATCTCATATTCGAAACCGAACCGAAATGACGTCACACCCGTACGAGTACTCGTACTTCTCGACCTAGGCTACAAACGTTATTCAGTACACAGTTACCGAACAAAAGTTACCGAATGTACTATTCTTTACAAAGCAATAATGTAATCTCCTATTATTTTCATAAAGTCTCGATTTTGTTCAATTTTATTAATTTATATTAATGCAATAGAAATACATTCGAGAACGATATTCAATAGAACGTTTCGGTTAAAATATCGAAGAGTTCTGAATCGGGCTGCAGAATCAATTTAGAAAAATTCCTTTCTAAAATGGACCTTACTGGGAATCGGAACCGGTGCCTCCTCATCTAGCGCTGATGGTGAAAACTGTTGTGTCACTGAATAATATTTATATTCCAAGTTATGCGTCTGCTTACCAAAATAGGTACAGAAAACATAAGTTTTTATATCTTACGCACGCAATACATTTGCGATATTAAAATACTTCCTTCCTTGAGATCGCAAACATATTTACCGTACCCACTTTCCATCAGGTAAACAATTCAAATCAGCAAACAGTCTGATTGTTTGCTGCTTCCAACACCGTAACAGGATATGTATTATACAACACCGCTTACAGTAACAATGAGAGAATTCGTATGATAACGTCCGTCTGTTCTGACGCAAATAACCTAAAAAATACACTGAACTAGGATGCTAGTCAGCCATTGTACGATAGGGAATCGGACAACTTTCAGAAAGTTTATAAAATTAACTATAAGAGACAATAACAGTTAAGAAAAATATTATTTTGTTTAATATTCATTTTATTTAATATATAATAATTCCGGTTTTTGAAGGGCAAGGGTGCTGGTGAAATTATAGGCACATCAACTTAGGTCTCAGGGCAGTGTTACCAGCAGACACACAACTTGCTCGTTCCGTCACTTGATATTATAATAATCTCAGTACAGAGTACTAAAAAAAACCGACCTCAAAAGTACGTGGAATTGCTTCTATTTGCTAAGTTTTATTGAAATATCCCCTAGTTCGCCACTATACAGGACTTGACACTGGAGATAATAAAAATCGGTTCTCACTACTCAAAGTATATCGAGAGAAAAACGCCTTGAATTGGAGAAATAGCAAAATTAGTCACTAAAATAATTGCTCCTAAATTAAAGTTAGGCGCTATTTATAAAAAATGAATCGTGGAAGAAATTCAAAAACCACCCTTCGAGGTGGGTGATTTTCTTCAAAATGAAATGGGACCGCTAAGGAAGTACCCCCTTTCCAACAAAAAAAGAATCATGAAAATCGGTTCACAAATACTCGCATTGAGAACCTCCTCCTTTTTTGAAGTCGGTTAAAAATTAGATAAAAGCGGGCAGTGCAGAACCAATTATTGTTGCATTCGTTGGATTCGAAGCTGAGTGACATGAGTGAGGCTGTGACATGAGTTTATGATAGGAGGTGAGGCGTGAGGTGGGACATTTTTATGACATGGGGTGTTGTGACAAACCAACCAAGCGAGTGGTACAAACGAGTTGCCTCGTGTATGAGTAACTCAACACTAAGCGACAAGCCTATCCATAACATTTGCATCCATAACATTTCATTTGAATGAACATTTGCAGTGCCACTTAGAGCTAAAATTACAAAGATCTGAGACATAAGTTGACAAGTCCCATGTACCTATAATTTCACCAGCACCCTTACCGTTCAACATACGTACAAAAAAAAAGAGCATACAGTCGAATTGAGAACCTCCTCCTTTTTTGAAGTCGATTAAAAAAAGACTTTAATTCATTCATTTATTGTTTTTGACATTACAGTCAGCAAACTTTACAAATTTCTCCAATGCGTTAGTTACAAATGTTTGTTTTTAACGGTTTTTTTTGCCCTAACGCCGCCTGTAATAAATCTATGAAAGCTTATGAACTATCATATTGATTTTATTGAACACCATGATGTTTTTCTACCATTATCATTCATTTATTTTTTGTCAAATTACTCCACTGGTTTACTATAATTGTTAATACAAAGATGGAACACTAAGAAAAATTATTTTCGAACCAGCGTCTATATGCCAACCGCGCTACAGATTGAGTCAGCAGACCTTACGAATTTCTACATGCGTTTGTTACAGATCTTTATTTTTTGTTTACTGGCTTTCTTGCCGTAATATTACTTTATTTAAATGAAGCTAATGAATAATTTATGGTTTTAATTTAAAAAAATACCGCCCATACGGCACTTGTGTGTGTTGATTAATTACTGTCATCAATTTTTACAGTTTTTAGTTAAAAAGTGATTAAACGGAAAAAACACAAGATAATACACACGTTGTTATTTTTGTTTACCTGCGTGTGACGTCACGTGGTTTGTTTGGTGTGTGCATAACAGATTAAAATTTTCAAATTTTATTTGTTTACTAAAAAATACAAGTCTTTATTGTAACGAGAAGAGTTAGGTATGAATGAACCCGATAGATGGATTGGTGAAAGGTGATATGGATAAGAAAGGTGTGAGGATGGAAATTACGGCTGATAGGGGAGAGTGGAAGAAAAATACAATTGTTGTGCCTACCCCACCCAGCGTGAGATAAGAACAGGTAGAAGAAGACAAGCCATTATTATGATTGTTAATACAAAGAACGAACACAAGGAAAAATCCTTCGATCTGTCCGTACTAGGACCTGTCTTTGTATGCCAAACTAGGGCCACCATCTACCAACTAAGCTAAAGATCGAGTTTACCAACCATAGAAAGAACAGTGGTAAAATCATAGTTAAAGAAATTCGTTAGCGTCTTCAAATGACTTAATTACATGTCTTAATAAAATAAATTCATTTGATTTTTCAAACTATAATAGCGGCCTATATAAGACTGGAAACAAAATCATGTTTAAAAGAAACTGTAGTGACTAACTAGTATGTAACCGGAGTGATATCTACATTGACTTACAAATAAATGGACGACGGGTCTAATACGAAAACCACGAAAAAATGTCCCAAGTCAACCTATTTAAACGTAGTGACATGTAAAGGAATATGAAAAAGCTAAAACGTTGAATTTAAATTGTAATGTCATCGCAGTACTGTCTAATTTTGATTGCTTCGCTGTCAGTCGAACAAACGAAGACTAAAGCGTGAATGACGCTCTGTATACGATTTTAACGCCAAGTTCGGACACTTTTTAGCGCGGACCCGACGTCCATATAATTGTAAGTCAATGGATATCTTTAACTATCAGTTTCTTAACGTAGAGCGACATCTAGCCGCCAAAAAAAAATTTCAGTACCTAAGCATGGACATGGTCCACATTTAGTTCACGTAATATCAAATGTACTGATTCGACCGATAACAAGCTAATAAAAGATTAACTACTTCATTACCAAAAAAAAAGTAGATATAACATTTCTTCTCCAAAATGCCACGCGAGAAAAAGATAAACTGACAAAAAGTTCTCAAAATCTCCTGATTTATTATTATGATAGATGACACGTTTCACAAAAACAAAAAATCTGTGTCCGAGTTACCAATGCAATAGTCTGTGGTATGTTATAATTAACTCAGTTTTTTTATGGCTTAACTTCATGCCTTTTGACCATACCAGTGTACAAAATAATTTCCTCTGAACTTTCGTCACGTCACAAGCCCACGGTACCATTCAGCTTCTGTTTAAGGCTTCTGTAGTTTATTTTGATATAATAATACACCGAATATATTTCATTAAATTACGTACACTAACCTCCAAAACTTTATATTGGAATATCTTCAATTCCTGATTTCTCAGAATAATAAGCCCAAAACAAAATTTGTTCAGGAATTTCAACTCTTTCACTTTTTCATAAACAGGCGCATACAAATTATGTCAACAAAAATTTATATTATTTATTATATTATTTATAATATGTTTATAGTATTTTTAGTCATTGTTAGATCTATTGTTCAAAACCATTCCGCTACTGAAATTAACGATCTTTAGATTAGTGTGTTACTTAGTTTGATTTTCACTGTTTTAGCTATCTGTAACTATCAAACATTGATAAGGTTCGACAAGGGTAACGTAAGCCTATAACGCTCACAAATAATAACGCTCACACTCAACATAGCCCCGCACTAGGGAAACCCTGTGTTGCGGGTGCCATGGACACACACATAGACAACCACAAATTACACCCAAACTCACGAGAAAAAAAAAGCCTCAGTTTACGGTGCCGTAAACGCGCGTCATCTGCGCGTATACGCGCCGCAGACTGAAAATACAAAAAAGTATGAACTTGACATTAACAATACAATTGCACTAATAATTAATTGGCTAAATAAAAATAATTTGACAGCGAATTTTAACAAGACAAATTTTAGTCAATTCGGGACGGTTAGACGCAAAAAGTTGAAACTAAATATAAATTGCAATGGACAAATTAGAAGTAGTAGAGCGAACTAAATTTCTAGGTGTTATAATTGATGACAAGTTTGAATGGAAGATACATATGGAGTCAGTAATTAGTAGTCTAAATCGCTATGTTTATGTTCTAAGGAGACTACGTGACTTTTCCGCTATGTCTACTACTTTAGATGCCTATCATGGCTACGTTGCCTCCATGCTTTGATATGGACTTGTAATGTGGGGAAATTCGACGGATGCAAATAAATTATTTGTAGCACAAAAAAAATGTGTACGGGCAATAGGTGGCTTGGGACCCCGAGAATCGTATATATCTTTGTTCAAAACTCTTAACATACTACCACTGCCTTGTATGTACATTTTTGAGGTGTCTATTTTTGTCAAAAATAATTATAAACTTTTTAAAAGGACACGGGACGTTCACAACAGAAATGTAAGATACCCAGACAGATTAGTAAATCACAGTAGTACCAAATTAAGTTACTACCAGAGACAATGTGGAGCCATGTGTGTGAAAATATATAATACTTTACCCTCTAATATAAAAGATATAAATAGTAATCATTTATTTAAACGTAAGCTAATGTCATGGCTGAGAGATAAAAATTTCTACTCTATTACAGCCTTCTTTTCATATAAACCTCTTCAAATTTGACTATAAATATTATTGATTTGGCCTGCAATTATTTTATTTTTACTTCTGCATGACATGACAATAGCTTACAACTACTTGTAACATGTATAATTAATAACTATAGCTACACTACTAGAATTAGCTTCAGATTTATACAATTTGTAAAAAAAAGAAAGAGATTTGTAATGTATTATATATATTGACTATGTATTGAACTTTTTTTTGGACAATCAACAAGACTTGTACGTGACGTGAAATAAAATAACAAAGTAAAAACTGTGACACAGATATTTAATAAAATTCTGCATTCAATGAAGGTTGATACGGTATACAAGTGTAGACACGATAGTAAAAGTATAAAAAACAAGAAGTTGGTAAGCATTAAAATAAACAAATGACAAAACTCTGACCAATCAAGCGTACCGGTTCTTGCAATCTGCGTCGCCAATTTGAAATACATTCAGCCAGACCTTTTTTAAAATCTTTGTGAGGACGGAAGTTCTTAACGTAATGGCAAAGTTGAGTCGTTGGATGAGATTATTAAGAAAGTTCAGATCTGTAACTGCACCTAATAGAAATTTTATTAGGCTCGTAAGTTTCTAACGCCCGTGTACAGTGGACCAGGTTCCTTCATCCTTTTAGGTAACTCAGTTTTACGACCAGTTGTAAAAGAAGAAAGGTAAAATTGCCTGACTGAATTATTATAATTGAACATCGCCTGACTTTCTCCAGGCATGAATTAGAGCGAGATTATTCCTAAATCTACTTAGTCCCATAAAATCGAAATGTGGCCCTGAACTGGCGAAAGCAAGCACATTTTTGCATAGATATGTGATTCCATAATATGGAATGAGACATTGGGGTAAAGGGGACACGTCGTTATTTGATATTAGTCCACGCCTCCATAAAGGTCTCTCCAAGGTGGTTCATTTTTCGTCGATTCCTATCGGCCATATTACACAAATCGTCGTGTCACCTTGCAAGCGGTACGCTGCCTCACTTTACCCTAATTTAAGTTCTATTTCTAAGCTACAAATATTCGGTTTCATTCTTTGACGTATTGTGCATTACAATTTTGGCGAAAATCATTGACTTACAAATAAATGGACGACGGGTCTAATACACAAACCACGAAAAAAAGTCCCAAGTCAACCTATTTAAACGTAGTGACATGTAAAGGAATATGAAAAAGCTAAAACGTTGAATTTAAATTGTAATGTCATCGCAGTACTGTCTAATTTTGCGTGCTTCGCTGTCAGTCGAACAAACGCAGACTAAAGCGTGAATGACGCTCTGTATACGATTTTAACGCCCTGTAAGTTCGGACACTTTTTAGCGCGGACCCGATGTCCATATAATTGTAAGTCAATGGCGAAAATGATCTATTTATAGGTTATAAAAATTCTTCTTATTATTCTTCTTTTCCTTTTATTTGAGGATTATATTGACTTTGAATAGTATGTTGCCACTCTTGATTGCGTTTTCCGTAGCCGCGGGCACAAAGGGCACATTAGTGATATTTGTATGTCAAAATCCGACTTGAACAGGTTTTTATTTTTTATTTATTATTTTTCTTTTAAAATTTGAATTTCAATATGTTCTTTTGTAAGTTTACTTTACAGTTATAGTTCATTGTGGCGCTAATATAGATTCATGTTCGTACAATTTTGATTTTATCATCTCTATACAGTGTGAAATGTTTATTGGGGAAATTTTATACTTATGGGCATTTCTCCTAGAAGGGCTAAATTCTCTGACTTTGGTGGTAGATTTTTTTCTTAATTTCAGGAAAAACATTGAGCGGCAAGGAAAAAAAACTAAAACATTGCATTAGATTCCGTTATTTGGGCAACTAGATTCTTAATAGTTAATGACATATTTGATCCACTGAATTCAGCTACCACGAAATCAAGATTTTTTTAATAATAGGCATAATTTTTGTATAAAATATTATGAAAAAGGCAATTAAAACATTCAATAATCTACATAAAGATTTACTAATATGACTAACTGTTAAGTCATTCCTGAACAACTAAAATTTATTTATAAATCGACCAGAACAACGTAAGCAAATTACATGTCATAACACAGTGGAAAATTCCTTCGGTCTGGGCCACAAGACTGCTAATTTTCTTAAAACCACTGGTCGTTGCAATTTCATTGAGACTCCACTGAGTTATATTGCAATTATGATAATTTTATTTATTTATTTATTTAGGAAAACAGACAGTCTTATACAAATCTCTTAACCGGCATGGTTATTTTGATCAACGTAACTGGAGTCGCTGGTCCATATGGACCCTACAATTAAAAACCTTATAAAATTCCTAACAAAGTTACAATTAACACATAAATGGTTTAAGAGTGTTTTAAAACAAGTTTTATTTAAATTATAAATCAACTCTCAATTGTATTGAGCAATATCTTTAAATTATATTAATTTTTTGTAACATTTGTAGCAAGATTTTTATATAACCTACTTTAGCACGCTATATATATGTATATAAAAAAAAGAATTAAACAAAATCTACTCATACTAATAATAATGTACTACTTGACTGTGCACATCTTCTAAATCATTATCAAATGGTGAGTCACTCGAGTTAGAAGAAATTTCGAGTTGCCTAGTTCAGTTGTCACTAAACATTAGTGACATCTAATGACATCTTCATCACATGAACATCACTCACAGATTCCGAGTCCAAATCATTTGTCTAATAATAATTAATTGATATCGTTTTCAGAAAGATTGCAAGCCATTGTTGCAAAAAAACAATGATGAAATATGAAATGATAATTGAACCAGCTGTCACAGAGGTTTTAATTATTCTAAGTTATTCATGGGGTCCTCTGTCAAACATAATTAATATCTCCCACTTTTTGCTCCAAGTCATGCTAATCAATGCTAAAGAACAAAATGTCGATGTATTTCAATTTGTCATTATAAAACCTCGAAGAGCGTTTAATAAACGTGTTCTTGGACTAATTTGTGGAACATGCCTGACAATAAAACGTATTTTTGGCACGGGAGGAGATTCTTGGAATATCAAAGTTAATTAATTGTAACAAGGAAGCAGAGTCTGTACCACCGCTTACAGAAAAATTTCATCCAAAAAAACATGTCTGTTAGAGAATCCATATTGTACCTTTTGAAGGCCGTTTCATAGTCAACAAAAAGTGTGGCAGTCTAAAATTTCAGTAATTAATTAATAACTGCCTCTGTGGTCGAACGGTTACCATGCCGGACTGCCACGCAGAAGTCCCATGTTCACCCGGGCCGGGAGAAATATATGTACGACCCAATTTCTTTCTCTTGTGAGTTTGGGTGTAATTTATGGTTGTCTATGTGTGTCCTTGGCACTCGCGACACAGGGTTTCCCTAGTGCGGAGCTATGTTGAGTGTGTGCGTTATTATTATTATTCTGCTAAAATCCATTTGCAATGACATTTGAGTCTCAATAGTGTCAGTGGAATGCGCTGATGTTTTCAATCACTTATGATCAGTGATCAGAAATGAAGGAATGAATTTATGTAAAGTATGAACGTTTTCTTAGTATGGACTTACACAATGCGTATAAATAGTAGATTGTACAAAAAGTGCATAAAACGCGTCATTTTACCCGAGACAATTATATCCATGGATACTTAAGTCGAGGGTAAAATGCGTTTTATGGACGAGTTATACACTCTACTTTTGACTTCGATTGCGAGGATATTAAACAGCAATATTACAAATAAACGATTATTTCATTAAAATTTAATGTAAAATTGTAACAATTAGACATATTTAATGTGTTGGTTTTTTGCACTAGAGCATAAAATCTTATTTTATGCACTAGAGCATAAAATTCTATTTTATGCACTAGAGCATAAAATCCTATTTTATGCAGCGTACACCCAGCATAAATAGAAACTTTAAGAGCATGAAAAGTGAAATTTTATTTTACTGTTTATTTTCTAAACGTTCTCAAACATGGAATGTCTTATGTTTATTTTTTAAATGGCTAAAGTATTAACAGCTAAATACGTAATTAAATAAATACCTATACAAACACAACTACAATATTATTTTTTGAGACAATAATTTATAGCAAATATTTAATAAGAAATAATAATTTGTCGCCAATTATCACAAATTTTAACAAATAATACGCGTATTCAAATATAATCATTTCCAAGTAGTCCTGGGATTTGTAAAAGGGAATATCCATGTTATTCTTTAGTTTAGCTAAATTAACTCACTCAATTCCGATCATATCTTAATTATTATCTCGTTAATCAGCAATTTAGTCTGCAAATTAATTATGTAATATAATGTTAGTCATCGGCTCACCATTGAAGAGAAGAATACCAGAAAAAAATGGAATGTTAGTTGAATAGTAACTCGATAGCTAGCCACCATCGAGTATATAACTAGAAATAGAGACGGAATAACGGCCATCTATCCCTAGCAACTCATCAGGCGAATGGGCCTTGTGTCTTACCATGAACTCTTATTACTCTTCAGTTTAGGACCTAAAATGAATCGTTGTGAGACAGCGCTACATGAAATGCATATCACCATCCCGCTTTGTTGTCGCTACGACGCTGAACTGTAATAGGAGGTCATGCTAAGGTCCCTGATATCACTTTTAAATATCAACTCTGCGCTGAAATCACAAATTACATAGCTGAAATAGTACAGCGTCGACAACTGACCTGTGTGTACGCCACCGTATATTCCAAAAATATTCTGTAATTATTGCAATAAAGATAATATCTCTAACAACGGAGGCTGTTCCATTCGGTGGTGTGGGAAAAACAGCAAAACAGCTAATTACAAAACAAACGGAATCACATTTCACCCGTAACTAAATATGTAATTTTTCAACTTTCGTCCATTATAGCAAAGCCCAAGTTAAACTGGACGATTTGAGGTGAAATAATTGACGACACCTGTCAATTGTTTCGAATTCGGGCTGGCCAATCGGAGCAGAGTTGTCACCGTAGTGATTTGGCAGAACAGTTTTCAAACATTTTAAATGACATTTTGTTTCTATTTCCGGATATATACTCGATGCTAGCCATTGATACGCCACTACTTTTAACTTTTATAAGAATACCAAACGTACAAGTTCCTGCCATACACGCGCTATCCATGCACAACTGAGATGATTTAAAAATAGCAGACTTGGGGCACTGATTGGAATTGAATCAGGTGATCTATTCTCGTTCTCCGTCAAATAAGTAACACTCAACCAAGTTGAAAGACAGTGTCAGTATGAAGCTTCATTCGCATCATCCTCTTTTAATTTGGTGGAGTATGAGAGTACAGGGCCAGAATCGTTTATCATACCGAAGCTACACGTGTCTGAAGCCCCGGTTCGGTAAACAGACGCTGATTCAAGTGCAACCAGATCGAAGGAATTTCCCTTGTGTTTATTCAATCTTTGCGTCATTAATAATTACAAACTAGTGGAATATCTTTTTACATCAAATAATGAATGGTATTAATAAAATCATCGCGATATTTAAAAAAAAAATTAATAAAACGTAATTCGCCTGTGATGGTTTATTTCTCCAGTCAGTGCACAAAGGGAAATGACCGGATACAAAAGAACCCGCGCTTATTTATATAAATTTCTTCCTGCCAAAACCGCCAAACATCATCCAGGAATAAGCTGTTTTGGCGGTATTGGCTATGACCAACAATAATACCAAAAGATGGCAGATACCAGTCAAAGATTATAGTTACGACAGTCTATAGCAATAAGAAATATTAATTGACAACACCGATATAAAAGTAATATATCATCTGTAATTCAAATTTCTCAACAATAACAACTTTAACTATACTACAAATTTTCTAGGATGATCCCTGTGACACTTCACAAAATTCTACATAATATAACCTTGGAACGACGTCCACTAATTTACATATTTTATAAACTATTTTTATAGTCTCGCTTTTAATGAATATTTTTTTAAGCAAATACATAAAATTAAAGTAAAAGTAACATCAAATGAGTGAGAAATGAGCAGAAAAACAATTTTTTTTTTCAAAACTTAATTTATATTTACGACAACGTACAAAGGTTACTTTATTAGACTGCATTTGCTAGAGATGCGGTATATAGATAAAAAGTTTTCGATAATTTAATGAATAAATATATATAGTGCGTACAAAAGTTTAAGCTATTAAGTAATTAGTGATATGATATTAATGTTTTTATTCTACATTATCACTCTCAAATTTATTAAAATATCAATTGAAACGGCATTTCAATTTAGTTAGTGTTTTATGCCTTCAGTGATATACACAACATTACATACATTTATACAAAGCTTTCGAGAGGTAGGGGACTTTATTATTTTGTTTCCTGCGATCAATATAATCGCGTAGACGCACTACCAATTACCGCACTTGACAGTTGAGGATAATCTTTTTGAGTTTATTCAATATGGCTGAACAACAACAGCCAAATGAAACAAAAAACACTAAGAGTCAACAAATAAAAACAATAACAAAAACAAACGCCTTCAACAGAAATTACGGCAAGGAATAATCTTAAATTCGTGGTACATACAAGCCGTCAGCACTCGTACTAATGTCAAGATCAGTGTCAAAAGTATTCTTGAACAATTTAATAGATTTTAGAATGCTGTAATTGGTTGTATATGCACTTATGATTGTTCACCTATCGCTGGCGATGCCTATGAATTATAAACAAAGACTGCATTTAGATTTAATTTATTTCTTCTCCGGTACGTACTCCATAGAAATATCGGATCGGATATCAGAAACAAAATAAATATTATTTATACACAATTTATGGGAGTTAATGTTTTTTAAATCCGTAATATTATATAAAGCCGTATAAGAGATAACGCTTTTGCTTCAAAAATCTATCGACTTTACCTCGTCCCTATGATAACCTCACATTAACTATCTCAAGGATCATCCTAGAAAATTTATAGTTTATAATATTTGAATGTATTATGAACAGATATAACAAATTCTATAAGTATTACAGTTTGCAAAAGTGATACAACCATATTTGTTCGAGTATGATACAATATATAGTGTAGTAGGTATGCAAAATACGACCTGATCATGATTGCAACCTTACACTATATAATTATGTGTATCGGAAAGATTTAATTGAAGGTAAAATATATGAATGGGCGGCCGGAAAATGGGTTTTCTACGAATAATAATCCACGCAAAATGATTAAATTTGCAACTCAATTTTAATCCGGTTCAGAATATCATTGAAAGGCCTGGTAAATACTTTCATGAATATTTAAAACAATACTTCGTTATTCTGTTATTAAAAGCGCTTGTAAACCTCATTAAAAAGTATTCGTCCATACCATTCAAATTATAGAAATGAATAATAAAGCAACAGACAATATTATATATCATGGAAATAGATAAACGTTGGCCTAACGGCTTGCACCTATGGCCGCTGGAAGATAAGGTGCTGTTTTGATTCCAGACAGGACCAATTTTAGAAATGAACTTTTCTAAATTGCTTCTGGGTAGTGCCTTGGTTTCGTTACGAATATATCGAATTTTCTAGGCTGAAAATAAAAATTGGGGTTGCTTCTCAATTCAGAGGTCTATAGTTCAAACTTCCGTAGCAGCACGTACCTACTACTTTAAGTTCTAAGTTAAGAGTCGATACTTTCTCAGCTAGAATTCAAATTTTTCCCGCACTAATACGGTTCATTTTCTTTGGGTCGAGCGACAGGGACACTGGCTTTATTTTGAATTTAGTTTTTAATTTTAAATTAAAGCCATTAAAAAAATGCTTATCGTAAATATAATATATATAATAATAGGTGTTCAGTTTAGTTCAGATGATATTAAAAAAATCATTGGTAATCAATCTGTCCCCGACTCATGGCACTTGCAGAGAAAAACCCGCGTGTCATCGGACCTATTTACTATGAGCGTTTACCCGCTACTCTTATGCCGCGTTCTCACATTCGTGCGATAGGCGATGTGATGCACGATACGCATGTGTAAACGGTCACTTCGCTGTCGCGAAGTTAGACACGAGTAGCGTCGCGAAGTTAGACACGAGTGGCGACACGAAGTTACGTTTTTTTTTCTTATTTCCTGGCACCATGGCGTCCAGCCTTTGGCCATATGCAATATGATTGTGTTGCCAATTTTTGATAATTCTTCCAATACTTTCATCCTTCTTGAGACTTCAGGATATCATTGTCGTCGCAGTTGTTGTTGCTGTGGAACTTTGATGTGGGGTTTTGGATATTAAGAGGAATTTCGCAGTGTTGCCACTGTAGCCAGTTTTTAGCTATATAGATTTATTCAGATTTACGAAATTAGGATTAGGTACAAAACAAAATATTTCATTGTTAAATCTTTAAGCTCGTTTAGTAAGAAAAGTAAAAAATTGGAAAAAAACGAAAATAAAGCTTAACCTGCAATATCACAAGATGATAATGATTTGATTGATATTGATGATAATAATTTTTTCGATTTATAATTTGTAAAATTAAGAAAAATATGTATTTAAAAACGCAATCCCATAATTATGTTTTTGTTCAGCCACTTTAGGCAATTTTACTCAGAATTAATTTCTTGGAATCTAGCAACTTTTTTACTTAAAGTTTAACTACTTCCTCCTTGGGCAACGTGGCAACACTACTTATTCAAAAAGTTGACAACCAACGTGAACTACTACAATTTCTTGAAAACAAGTCTCTATACACTATGTATACAGATGGTTCAAAGACTAAAGATACTGCAACTTCGGCATTTTATGACCCACAGGCTAAATTATCTAAATGCTTCAAGATTAACAACTATTGTAGTATCTTCACAGCGGAGTGTTATGCTATTTTCCAAGCATTGCTTTATGTAAATATTCTCGAAGTTGTTGTTCATATAAATATCTTTATTGATTCTCAAAGTATATTGGCTGCACTCAATAACAAACAATATAAATATAATTTGTATTATTCAATTCAATACAATTCAATTCATTTATTCATTCGTTATTACAGGTACATGATATAGATGGTAATAATAATTTTATGGAATCTCTGCAATAAGCCAAAGTGGCATACGAAGTCAATTAAATAAAAATGTAATGTCAAAATAATAATAAAAGAAAAATGGATACAATGTCAAAAAAAAACTAATAATAATTAAAAAGTCTAAAAATATTAATAAGTAAATGGTACCCAACTGTCAGCATTTACCTATTCTAAGAAACTGTCATTAAAATATTCTTCTATGCTATAGTAACACTTGTCAATTAATAATTGTTTTAATACATGCTTGAATTGCATTCCACTAAGATTTTTAATGCGTCTGGAATTTTATTAAATATTTTGGGTGCAATATCAACAACGCTATTTTTGTATAGGGCCGTTTTACATATATTTCTTCGGACCATATATTTCCTGGTACGAAATAAGTGCGCTTGTGAACTTACTTTTTCTTAACAAAAATAGATGCCTCCGAGATGTACAGACATGGGAAGGTTAATAATGTTAGGTCACGGAAAAATGATCGGCAACTGTCAGTGTATTTAATGTTGCATATGGCTCTGACACATCGCTTTTGGGTTCTAAATATAGTGTCTCTGTAGGTAGAGTTACCCCAGAAAATCACACCATATCTAAGGATAGATCCAACAAAGCCGTGGTAATCCATTACCACAGTTCGGCGGTCCGCAGTTTTCGACAATTTGTAGAGTGCATAGCTAAGCGTGTATAGTTTTGCACAGACCTGTTGCGAGTGAGTTTTAAACGACATGTCCCTATCTACAGTTATACCTAAAAACTTTGTTACATTTACTTTTTCTATAACATTGTCACCACATTTAACTTTTATTATTTATTATATAGTATATAATATAAAACAATTGCTACATGACATGTATAGTAGAGGTAAAAATATAACATATAAGGTGGGTACCTTCACATTCTGGTATTACTGGGAATGAAGGAGTTGATGGAGCTGCACGAAGAACAGCAGATGAAGACCATTCCTCTTGTTTGAAAGTACCTTACACTGACTTCCACGACCAGTTAATGTTGTCACTGAAGTCCTTATGGATGGAATATTGGAGGAAAGCGACTGAAATAAAAGCAAAGTGGTACACCAGAATACAAATGAGCCCGCC
>NW_020653492.1:3107391-3152975 GCF_003589595.1 Hyposmocoma kahamanoa
ATTTGATATGTAATTTAATGACAACAATATTATTTAATGAATTGATAATTAACTAATTATTGTGTATTTTTCTTATAAATTTCATTTTTGTCTAACGATCTCAATATAATTTCTTATACTTTGACATATTGTAGTGCAATTTATACTGTAACGTTATATTTGAGAAATAAATCTAAATCTAAATCTGAATCAATATTTTTACTGTTATGCGGAGTCAACCAAAGTCATTTGAGATTGTATCGACTCGTAAGTACTTTAGTAAATACTTCCGGCTAATAACAAAGGAAATATTATGATGAAAACTTTACTGTATATTGAAGAAGGTAAGCCTTAGAAGTAAGTCTTAGAAACGTTAAAAGTTCACCAAGTATCACTAGGTTAGTAAACTAGAAAAGAAGTAGAAACAGTAGAACTCCTAGTGAAAGAGTTCGGCCAGGAAGTACTGCCACCTTACCTATTACTACCGTCAAGCAGTAATGTGTACATTACTGCATTCTAGTTTTGAAGGTTAAGGTGCTGTTGAAATTACAGACACATGGGGATTGTTAACTTACAACTTACGTTGACGGCCACAGCGGCAGTGTCCAGCTGATCTTTGCGATTTAAATCTTTGAATGACACTGCAATTGTCATGGATAGGCGTGTCGCTAACCACCAGGTGCACGATTTGTTCGTCTCAACGTCGCTTGATATCATAAAAAAAGATAAAGACACGTACTCATAGTAGGACATGCCGAGTGTTGCCTTCTACAAATCATATATTTAACCAGTACTGTGGTTACGTGTTACCAGAGCCACATTACCAATGGCATTAATGTCCCTAGGACAGATACACGAGAATACATTACACACACAATGCACGTCCAATCCATTTCGATTTTATTATACCCCACGCCACCTTATACCACACTTATACTTACATTTATTGCTTTTGATTTGCATTTCTTTTTATATTTTATATATTTTTTCCATTTTACTTGTACGGAGCGACATCATCTTTGTCATTTATCCGGCTTCACTAAAAACAAGCTTAACGAGGCGTTTTCCAACATCTCATTACTAAAAGCTGAGTGGAGACCATTTTTGTTGTGTTTTATCGTAAGTTTATTTTGTTTTTGCATAATATAATAAGACACGTATGGTAACTCCATACAAACATAGCAGCGCGGCGTTTTTGTGTGCACGCCCGCCGCGCGCCCGTACACGGCGCGACGCACACATTTGCATAATCTCGCGGTGCACTCGCATTGCATAGCAGGTCGTCCCGATGAGTCTTTCGTTAGTATGTGACTTATGAATCGCGCTCTTACTTTGTACGGAGAGTAATCACACTTCCATTATTTTACTATAGCTTTTGTCACTTGTGAACCAATGTTACAAAATAATCAATTTTTCTTCCTTTCTTTCTATAATGGGTTTAAGATTATGAAGATAGAAACAGAAATAATAAATCATAAGGCAGTTTATAAATAAGGTAGCAACTACACCGAATTTGCTACAATACAATAGAATTGTATGGAATAACAGTTTTTTATGATAGCAAGTGACGGAACGAACAAGTCTGGTTGGTGGTAACTTTTTTTAGTATACATCACATTTGCAGCGCAATAATTTACATTTGAATATTTTCCCATAGATTAACAGGCGACAAGACCTTTGATCTCAAATATCTCGTTTTATAGATCGAAATTAAAGATTTGGTCTTTATCATGCCCTGAAAAATTGTACTTTTTATGCTAAGTTCAAACTTAATGCATATCAGTTACGGAACAGCCGTTTAGTTCCATTTGTAGATGCGTTTCAATAAATGCATCGGGGTTGATACAAACTGACAAAATGAAAAGACAAATACTAGAAACGACTGAATCCTCTATGGAGTTATTATGAAATTGATGCAAACAGTTTTTACCTTCGTGAATAACTATTCAACGTCTGAGTGAATAATCACATTTGGGTATGATCGGATTGCAAAGTCGGTGTGACATGCTTATATCATAAAATGTTTGAGTAAATACTAACATACCATATACTTTTTTTAAATTAATGTTAACAATCATACTTACGTAACGTCTATCGAAAATGAATTCGGGTTCAGACGATACAAATATAATGTCACCTCTTGAGCTGCAACTGAACCCGGGAATGGATGCGTCTCAAATTTCATTATTTTTTACTAGCAACCAGTCCCGAGATCACACGATACTGGCATTTGGGCTCGTTTGGGTTCCATTGCAACTTTAAACCGACCTCGGGTTCAGATACTACAAACCTGCTGAGTGTACCGACGTCGGCACAAGCGCTCATACAAGTCTTTCATTTATGAGCGTTCGGCTCCGAACGACTACACACACGCGGGCAACATTATTTTCACCTATCTGAGCCCGTGCTTAAGTTCCTGTTTCCTCGTAGTGAGTGCCTGATGTCACAAGTCAGATTTAGTAGGCTATTACAGCGTAGGTATTTTCGATTTTGTATGAGAGTGATGTATCTGTTACATAGTAACCTGTGATTTAGTTAATATGTCTGAGTTTCACGGTGGTTTTCTATTTAAAATTGCAATATAATCTTAATGATGTCTCAATGGAATTGAAATTACCAGTGGTTCCAAGAAAATTAGCAGAATTGGGTCACTGCTTTTTGGCTCGTATCTAGGGCCGTACTCTTGAAGCATGAAATCCGTAGTTATTACCGTTTTCCCATTATGTGTGCCCGTCAACGAAAAGACGGGTCCGTTCGAAACTGTCATACGTCGACATGCGCGTAACGTTGTCATATATTCTTAGTTCTAGCCCTGATCGGAAATCAAATCTGTAGGTCATTCATGGTGGGAAAACGGTCGTAACTACTGATTTCGTACTTCAAGAATAATTGACATACAGTGCAATAAGCTATTATGGTGAACCTAAAATCACAAATATTATTATTATGACGTAGCATGTCGTTATTTTCATTTCAGCACTGCCAGTGCTGGATCCAGTGCTCCACACAGGCAAGGACCGGTATCGGCCAGGGGAGACCCTGCACGCCAATTGCACGTCCTCACCAGCAAGACCTGCTGCTAACCTTACTATTTACGTCAACGAAGAGCCTGTATGTATTACACCGTATTTTTTTAAGTTTATTCAATGTCATAATGTTTGACCATCTTGATATTTACTTATTATTTTTATTATTTGTGAAATCACTTCACTTTCTTCGTTCAGGCTGGATTCGAACCAACGTCTTCCAGCAAACCGTGCCAGACGCTATGCCAACTAACCCGGAACGAACTAGCGGACCTTACGAATTTTTGTATGCGCTTGTTGCAGATCATTGTGTTTGGTTTTTAACGACAGTTTGCTGGAAGACGTTGGTTCGAATCCATCCTTCTTAGTGTTAGATCTTTGTACTAAAAAGTGTTAAACTGGTTTAACTGGAAATGAAATAATTTAGAATTTAAACAATACTAATAAAAACACAAATGACGACTTCAGTTCGCGCGTGGATACAGTGATTGTGGTTTGTCGGAAAAAAGTGAGTGACAATGGTAACGCCGCAAATTATTGAGAAGAAGGTAGTCGTCGATATCGAAAGAGGGTAGACAGATGTCTGTTCTTAAAGCTGTCATCTGCCGCTGGCTAGTCAACCCGTGACCATTGACCGTATAACCGTTAAAACATCTTTATACGTTCCCTATATTTCGGGAAAATCTTACTCATACCGTGGTAACAAACCTGTAATTAGTGGTAATCATTTAATGAATTTTTTTTCGGATCTAAATCGCGTGTTTGTTTATTCAAAAAAACCGTCGACAATTCGGGCTCCTTACAGGTTTTAACTTTGATAACTGGTTTCCATTGATAACCTCGGTGACTCTGCAGTTGAAAATGTGTTCCAGTTTAGGAAACGTACTTTTCTAAGCACAGTTTCGTCTCAAATTGATAGGTCAACAGTTCAAATTTCTGTGGAGAAACGTTTTTCCCTCCGGAATGACTTTTAGAGATTAGTAGCACACTTAATTTGTTTTTAATTATAAGCAGTTGTAGCCCAAGGGAAAAAGCGGTTGCTTTTTAATTAAGAAGTCGTCGGTTTAAATCCTCGTGATGGCGTATATATATTAGTTTAATTTGTAAGGTACTGTATTTGCGAATGTTTAGTAGCAATATTTCGCTAAATATGAAAGAGAACAACGCAGTTAAACCTGCAAAACGTGTGGTCTTTAACTAATATAATATTAGTTAGAGACCACAGTTGTATGTGTACGTGCCCGCCGCGCGTGTACAGATGCACACATTCGCATAATCTCGCGAGGCACTCGCGATGCATAGCGCTGGTCGTCAAACGCGCCTTTCACTATTATGTGAATGTATACGTCCTTACACGGGCGTGCACACAAACAAGCCGCGCAGCTACATGTTTATAGAGTTAACATACTTGTCTTATTATGCTACGGGGTAAAAGAGCCGATATATCTGGAAAATTAAGAGAAATACTGTGGTAAGAAACCTGTAATTAGTAATAATCTTTTAGTGAAAGTCTTAAAATCTATATTGCCTTTAAATGTTTTACTGAGCACAGTGAAACTAAGTTTACTTATATTGTAACCGCCAACTTCAATACAAACTGTGTTTTCACAATTAAATTATATATTTTTAAAAACCATGAATTATTCTGGTATGAAACGATGAGCGTAGAAAAAGCATTATCCATTTTCGTCAAAAAGGAACTAAGTACGTCAGGAGCGCATCAAATTTGACACTGATACTCGAACAATAGCGCCATCCTTGATGCATGATTAAGCTTTTAAGATGTTAAGCTTTATCAAGTTTGAAATCGTTGTACGGGTTGGGGAGATACTGTGTAATAGAGAATAGTATATTTTTTATCGAGGAACTAAAACGAGCCAATATACAGGGTGTCCAGTAAAGAATGGATAAGCCTGAAATGCCTTATAGTAGAGCTTATGTACGTTAAAAAAAATATAATGAAAAATATATCCCATGTAGTACCTAAGATATTTTTTTTCTTGAAATTTAATTATTTTCACCTTATTTTACGTTTTTGTACACCATGACTACAAGTTAATCAATTCCTTCGGTTTTTTGGTGTCATAATATTCTACATTAACTGTGCTAATAGATAGGCAGTAAATAGTAAACTATGACACTTAAATTGAAAAAAAAAGTTTTATTTTATTTTTAGTCTAAAATTTTTTTTTTCACAAAGTTTAAGCATCTTTGATATTAAAAAAAATATGATAACCTGAGTAGCCAACTATTCTAAAATAATGTGTGTTTAAAGTAGATTTCAAAATAGTATAATTCATTATTGTACCTAATATAAATAGAAAATTATTGCCATTAATGTGCAAAAGGAGTAAATTTGACTAAAAACTAAGTTTTCAAAATTGGACCATTTTTTGTCCTGAATTGAGCTTGACTATTGTTGAGGTTTAATAAAAAAAACAATAGTAGACATAAATACAACTTTGTTTACAATTTGTTTACAGCATAAGAATAAACAATTTTTACATTGTTAATATACCATGAGTGTACCACCCGTGACTATACCATGTGTGACAGTTATTTGTTACCTGCGCGGTCGCCGCACCACTCGTCTTTTATTTTATGTGAGATAAGGAGGGTCAGTGTCGGCTAGCAAATGTTTTCAGGGAATTAGTGCGTCACTCGACTTGTTCGACATCACATGTGTTATCCGTTCGCAATTGTTGTGATTTTCTTTCAATCAGTGTTAAAAAGACGACCTAGCTCTTTAATGGACTATCGTTTTGATTACTGATTTGGACTTTGTTTGTTTGGTTTTTGTGACGACTTGGCTTTTTTCTAGACTGAACAGAGTTTTTGGGTCTGTAAATAAAAATGCCACGCATTCAGTATACGCCCAAAGAAAAAAAAAAAAAAAAAAATACCCATTAGGGTATCTTTCCATATAGAGAGAGAGCATTAGCTCGTCACCCAGATTACCGTGTGTTCATGAGAGTCCATGCATGTCACTCAGAAGGAAGAATGCCTGGTAGTGGTGTTGGTGGTACTAGCACAGGAAGAATACCTCGTGGTGACAACGAAGAGATAGTGCTTGAGGAAATTGAGCAAGATCCCTCCACCTCGACGAGAGTAATAGCACGACGCACTGGAATAGGGAAATCGACTTTGCATGATATTTTAAAGAAAAATAAATTCCATCCCTACCATATTACACGCGTGCAAACTCTCCAACCGAGAGATTACAATGTTACAATGCTAGGTAAGATAGAGGAAGACCCGCAATTTTTTAACAACATTCAATGGAGCGATGAGTCAACCCTTAAGAGAGACGGCTATTTAAATCTACCTACATAATCTCCGTAGCTGGGAACTTCAAAACTCCCATCTTATGCGGAATGACCGATCACAGTACCAGTTTAAAATAAATTATTGGACGGGAATATTAAATGGAAAAGTGATAGGGCCATTTCAACTACCGGGGAACCTAACTGGTCAAAGTCATTTGGAGTTCCTCCAGAATGATCTGCCTAATTTAATAGAAGACGTGCCCGAGGAGCTGAGGGAATCCCATTGGTTACAAAATGACGGCTGTCTTGCGCACTATGCGGTCCCTGTTCGAGCATATTTGAATAGAACATGGGTATGGGTATGTTGTCTGGGTAGACAGACGGCCGTCTGGGGCCAATTTTATGGTCTCCGCGTTTTCCGGACCTAAGTCCACTGGATTTTTTAAATTGGGGCTGCCTTAAGGAAATTGTGCATAGTAAGCTGATCAGGTCCTTGGAAGACTTACGTAGCCGTGCCAGTGCAGCCGCTGTGACAATATGTGAACGACGATATACGCGGCTACTCAAAAGAGCTTTTATTCGAAGATGTAGAGCCTGCATCAGAGTCGGTGGCAAACAGTTTGAACATTTGCTGTAAACAAATTGTAGATAAAGTTGTATTTATTTCTAATATTGTTTTTTTTTATTGAACCTCGATGGTCAAGCTCAATTCAGGACAAAAAATGGTCCAATTTTGAAAACTTAGTTTTTAGTCAAATTCGCTCATTTTGCACATTAATAGCAATAATTTTCTATTTATATTAGATACAATAATGAATTATACCATTTTGAAATCTACTTTAAACACACATTACTTTAGAATAGTTGGCCGCTCAGGTTATCAAAATTTTTTTTTTATGACAAAAATGCTTAAACTTTGTAAAAATATAAAAATACACTGAAAAATAAAATAAAACTTTTTTTAAATATAAGTGCCATAGTTAGTCACACTATTTACTGCCTATCTATTAGCACAGTTAATGTAGAATATTATGACATCAAAAAACCGAAGGAATTGATTAACTTGTAGTCGTGGTGTACAAAAACGTAAAATAAGGTGAAAATAATTAAAGAAAAAAAAAATATCTTAGGTACTATATGGGTCGTATTTTTCTTTATATTTTTTTAAAACCTTCATAAGCTCTACTATAAGGCATTTCAGGCTTATCCATTCTTTACCGGACACCCTGTATACCCGAAGTGGTTTCTATTTCACCGAGGGTCTATAATAATGGCGTTTAGTTTCGAGATGAAAACTTTACTTTTCACTTCGATTGCGAGAAAAAAAACAATCGTTGTCGCTCTATTACAAAATTCCGAACCAACATTCTGAAATTTTTTTTCCAACCGGACAAAGATACAACAAATACACTAACGCGGGAAAATAATAATACTCACACCAACTCGATTTGGTCGATTTGTCATTGAATGTTGGAAATATCGACGATCGAATTTCTATATACGTGTTAACAGTTACTAGAAAGAGCCCACTCTGTATGAGTTACTAAATCCGCCATCCAACCTATCATCAATCGAACAGTTGAATGATTGTTTGATAGATCGATATTCGTCGATAAGCCAGTATTACCAAACCACCAAACCACATCGACGACGGTTGGTGTTTTATTATTATACTAAGTGCCCATAGCAGTTGTAGTGCCACTCAGAGCTTTAAATATCAAAGAGACATAAGTTGAAAAGTCCCATGCGCCTGTAATTTCACCAGCACCCTTAACCTGCAAACCCGGAATGCTGTAATGCCCACATTACCCCTTGGCGACAAAAATAGGCAAGGTGGCAGTACTGCTACTAATGTGTGGTTCTACCTTTAGGGATAATAAGAAATCTGCATTACACCGTATTGCAGATCATCGAGTATATAACCAGAAATGGAGACGAAATAAGGGCCATATATTCCTGGTAATACATTAGCGATACAGCTCTTATAAATATCATCTCTCGTTTGCACTGAAATATAGACAGGCCAACTACTGACCTGTATGTACGTCTCCGTATATTCCAAAAAATATTCTGTATTTATTGTAATAAAGATAATATCTCTAACAATGCCGTGTTTTTTTATTCGGTAGTGTGGGCAAAACAGCAAAAATGACGTGAATCGAACTCGGGCTAGCCAATCGGAGCGCAGTTGTCACAGTAATGATATGGCAGAATAGTTTTCAAACAAATTAAATGACATTTCGTCTCTATTTCTGGTTATATACTCGATGTTGCAGATACACTAATGAATTTTCCACTTTAAATTCCAGGTTCGTTCGACAGAAATGAGCCTGCATCCATCAGACTCTGGTCTTCTATGGACCACCATCGATGCAGATGTGAAATTAACCCCAGATCTATTCCCTGGAGGACGCCTCAGGCTCAGTTGTGTGGCCACCGTTTATGAAGTGTACAGGAAGTTCGCTTACTTGGACTTCTTCACACCTGAGACGGATCCTAGACCTGAGAGAAGTAATAAGTTTGTTAAGTCCTTTTAAGTAATTAATTTGCAATTACTTTAGCAAGAACATGTTTAAGTAAATCTGTACTTCGGAAGGATTCACAAATCTTTTAAGTTTATTTATCTGACATAGACAAGGAATGAATCAGCTTATAATTTTGATGGATCGTACTTTCATAGCTCAGAGACACAATATTTTCATAGTTGTTGTATTTTTGCACTCTACACTCGTTTAAAGTTTTTTTAATAGGATTCAAATAGAGGGTTCAAAATTCTCTAGCTGAATGGACTGCAGGTTTCTTGTACGTACGTGTTGTTCTTGAGTATTTTAGAATTTAACACGTTCTTGGCAATATTCTTGCATAAAAGAAAGTACAGCTATGTCACTAGTGGGATGGTTGGTCAAAAGTTACTTTTGCTGTTAGAAATTCCAATGGCATGTACTTGTATCACCTTGTACAAATACGTCAGAGTCAGTAATGTATTATTGTAACGTCCATAAATGAGGGCGTGTAAATTGTTGATACTTTATTTTAGTTGCGGTATACGGACAAAACTATTCAGGTTTTTGTTGTGCCGCCATATTTAGATCAATAAGTATTCTAAAATTAATAAATAAAATAAATAAGTGGCATCTCTTAAATTTTGCTTAGCTTCCCTCGCGGTGTTTTGTAAAAAAAAATACAAAACTCGTGTTTTTTTATTACATCCTATAAATTTGCCTATTGTCCCGAATTTTATAGAAAAATAAGGGATGTAAAGTTGTCTTAAACCGAGACGAGAACCCACGATGCGCAAGTTTTACACACACTTAACGGTTTCATTTCTCTCTTTACAGTAGTAACATACAACACTGCTTCAAGATCTGTACAAGCCTGGATGCTCCTGTTCTTTCTGTTTCTCTTGCCAATGCTGGTCGTTAGCCAGACGTATGAAGAAGTAGCTGTCTTCAACGAGTTCCAATACAACGAGAACTTCGACGTTAATTACGAGGACGATGTCCAGAGGACATTGGTTTCAGATTAGATAATATTAAAGCATTGTGGTTTTTGATTCAACATGTCAGTTTGCTTTTTTAATACAACTTAAGGGACGTTTGTAGAAGCGTTACAGTGGCGCTACTGTGGAACCGGGTGCATGTGGCGCTGGAGTAATTTTTAGCTCACTTATAGTAGCGATTGTGGCTGCAGCTGCGCTTCTAAATATTGTACGAAAATAAGTAGAGGCGTGGCTGCAAGGCTGCACAGTGGCGCCACTGCACCGCTTCTACAAGCCTTGAAAGGCAGCACGTGATCTTTGCTTTGTATAAAGCATACCGTTTCTGTGAAAAATTCCTAGTTTTTTTTTTGTTCTATCGATTATTTGTTGTGTTAACGATTTCAGTTTAAACATCGTTATGTTTGTCAAAATAGAGACCTATAAAAAAAGTTGTTACATTGCTATTATTTTGAAACTTTCTGATGTATCTATGCATCGGTAGGCATTTCTTCTTATAAATACAATTTAAAGCCAATAGCCTTGTAGAATTAAAAACTAATGGATGTAATTTTAGAAATTAAGAACTTAATGTTAAGACTGCACGAGAGATTTAGTTTAAGTCTTGAGTAGGCCGATATCTCACGAAAAAACAATTGTAGGTAATAACATCTATCTACTCCGGAGTGTGATGTATATATGGATTTCCGTATACAATACTCCCCCAGGGAGAGATGAGTTACTACGCTTTTCCATGGGTTTGGGTCTAAACAGCTGAAATACGTCCATAATTTTCGTTTTTCTTCCAACTATTATATAATACTGTGATAGTACCGTATTGTTTGATTGGTGTAGTTGAATTAGATACGCCTTTCCAGCTGACGTTTTTGAGCGATTAAATTAGTTTAAACCATCAATAACCTGTGTTTAGTACACCCACAAGGGAATGATCCAGTTGGGCCACGTTATGACAAACTAGTGGAAATATGAAGTGGGCGTTCCTTTGTAGCCAATGTTATGAAATATCTATCATAACCAATCTTTGTTGCGCGTCAATGCTCTTTTAAGCAGAACGTGTCCTTCACAACGTAAATAAAAAATATTTTGAATGACTTATGGTTTATTGTTCTGTGAAATAATAGAAATAACAAAAATGTATCCGAAGTGAAGGCGTTTCGTATTATCGGTAAATGTTGTTTTCACTGAATTAAACATGTAACCGTTTTTTCTAATAACCATTACCGTGTATAGCTATTGAGATCTATAATGTTCCACATAATTCTTTGTACTCGAACAGTGTCTAAGTGTGTCCCTATCCGAGTAGATATCATGCGGAACAAAAGTTGACGTTTATAGGATTCCTCGCTTTAAAGACAACTATATAAGAACTATATAACTAACACATGGTTCATTTGGCTTATGAGTTCCGTTACTGAACACTAGATGGCACAATTATTCAATAATTCTTAATATGATCAGTTTCCATGATAGTAATAGTAAACCTTATTCAAATACTTAAGTTTCATTTTTTTTTATTATTCCGTGGGTATGGCTTTTCGCAAGAGACGCTTGTAAGAAAGCGTCTCTGATTTGTCACGTCGCGTACTTCCATCAAATAATACGGTATTATAATAGTCGCTGGAAAAGCGTATGTAATTTGTCCGGCCGAGGGCACTGTACGATATTTCAATCGTTTAGGCCCCTAGAAAAACGTACCTACCTTACTCACATCTCTTTGGGGACGTATTGTATATGGAAATGCGCTGGACTCCGGAGCATATAAATGCCAAGATCTTAATTTTTATTTTGTTTACCAAGTATGCCAACCTCCTTGTTACAGTGCTTTGTGCCTTTTTCTACGAAAACTCTGTATCCCTGGGCCCCCAGGGATGTAGGGTTTTCGGTCAATACAGTCAGTACAGTTAATACTTACACTGTATAATTTTCAATTCGCCTAGCAGGCTGATGCTTCTATCCAGAAATGAGTTTAACTACTTAAATAGCAAATTTTGCTAGTCCTGGGCACAATGCCCAGGGCCTGGTCGTGGATGAAAATCTCAACTTTTAGAACAGTTAAAGGGCTTTCTTTTTCTATTGTATTAAGCCTATTGAGTATATTAATTCCTTTACTTATTCATCATCATCACGGCCACCCAACATCAACCCACTGCTGGGCATAGGCCTCTTCTTTATTGCGCCTATATTTTCGGTCCTGCGCCATTCGCATCCATTGCCAGCGATTCCCAATTTTCGCAATTCTGATGATATCGTCAGATCATCGGGCTGGCGGTCTGCTCACTGGCCTTTTTGCTCCTCTTGGCCACCATTCCGTCACTGCTTTGGTCCATCGTCCGTCTTCTCGTCTAGCCAAATATCCCGCCCACCTCTATATTAACCTCGTAATGCGATTACCTACGTCATCGACCTTCGTTTTACGTCGAATTTCGACGTTTGGTACACGATCCACGAGAGCAATGCCCAGCATAGAACGCAAAACACCTTCCAATGCACAAAATTAACACATTTTGCTTAATAGAGCGTCCATGCTTCCACACTGTAGGTGAGGATCGGTAAGACACATTATTTATAGAGCTTTGTCTTCAGGCATTGTGGGAGTTTCGACTTAAAGACGTCCTCTCTTTAACCTGAGCTTCTTGGTTCAAGGAAAAGCGATGTCCAAGATATTTATTTATTATATTATTTACTCATTACACCATTTCAAGTTTTATTTTATTAGTCGGGTATTTAGTACCTATTAGTACAACAGATGTCGCGACGAGTACCAAATAGCTATTTGTGTAACTACTTTCTTTTAGAGCTGCACTTTATCAAAACTAATCTAATTTAGTGATATCAAACAAAAAACTAGATTGCGCTTATGTCACAGATTTTTATAGATACTGCCGTCTATTATTTTACTTTGTTTAGGACTAGCGCCAGCTATCCATGTAGCAAGCATTAAATCATCAATTAGTTTGTAACACAAAATGCCATTTCTATCGATACCCTAAAAAGGCTTTCAACAATAAAAAAACTCTAAAAAACATCTACTAAAAGCAAAAATTTCAAAAGGCCAGGAAACGATTGATTAAAGTGTACATTTGGAGTAATGCATTGTATGGCAGTGAGACGTGGACAATGACACAGAGAGACAGAGAACGATTGAAGGCATTTGAGATGTGGTGCTCAGTCAAATCAGTCGGACGGAAAGAAAGACCAATGAGGAGATGTTGCGAATAGTGAATGAAAGGAGAAACTTATCAAGGACAATAGAGAACCGAAGGGGTAAAATGTTTGGTCATCTGATGCGTCACGACAGTTTTCTTAGAAACATAATAGAAGGGAGCATCGAAGGAAAGAGAGGCTGAGGAAGAACGAGACGAAGTTATTTAGATCAGATAAAGGAAAAAGTTAATGTCGTGGCGTATCAGGAAATCAAAGCTAAAGCGCTAAATAAAGATGATTGGCGATTACTCCACCGACAAGAGCCCTAGCTCTTAAATAAAGAAGGAAGATTGACACGCATATTTGTCAAAGTCCAGAAAGAAATTTTAGCTTATGGTCAGTATTTGAATAATATTTCAAGGCAAAAAACGGACAGTTTGTATTTTATATTAAAGAGGAGAATATCATTAAATTATGATATTCACGACGATTTACAAAATATCATCGAGTATATAACCAGAAATAGAGACGAAATAAGGGCCATACATTCTAATAATTCATAATATCGTGCCATCTCATCCTTCAAAATGGTTCCAACTGAAAACCAGCGTTACAGCAATTGAGCTGTGACATATGCTGAGTTTGGATCCATTTCAGCTCGTAACTGTAACTCTTTGTATACTGGCAATGTGTGATGCTGGCTGAATAAACGTTTCTTTCTTTCTTTTCTTTCTTTATTCCTGGCAACTCATCAGTGATAGATCACTTATAAATATCAACTCTAGTTTGCATTGAAATAGAGACAGGCCAACAACTGACCTGTGTGTACGTTTCCACATATTCCAAAAATATTCTGTATTTATTGTAATAAAAATAATATCTCTAACAATGGCGTGTTGTTCCCTTCGGTGGTGTGGGGAAAAGCAGCAAAACATCTAATTACAATACAAACAAAATGAAATTTCATCGGCAATCAAATATTAAAGCAATTATCGTCCATTATAGCAAAGCTCAAGTTAAGGTCGATTTGAAGTGAAACAATTGATGACACCCGTCAATTGGCTAGCCAATCGGAGCGCAGTTGTCACAGTAATGATATGGCAGAATAGTTTTCAAACAAATGAAATGACATTACGTCTCTATTTCTGGTTATATACTCGATGCATAATATAAACCACTTCCAAGCTATTAATCACCGCCATCTAGAAATAAAACGGAATTTTGGCGGACTTTTTCTGAGCTACGGAGATTAGCAGTCCACGTGAATTATTGGTCCATGATTGACATAAAGGAGTCTCCAAAGGAGTTGCCAAGCAGTGTCCAGCGACACGTCCGGACATAGCCACCGACTTAAGGGGTAACTCATGTGCCCCGAGTGTCTCCTTGCCTCAGGCACCACCGGGGCAGACGAACGTGTTCATCCCTGCAGCTAACCACAAACCCTGGTGAGTCCATACCCAAGTCCGGGTCCGCCAGAGATGGCCGTGAAAGCGTATAACTTGCGGAGGGCTCTCCGGAAACCCCTATTTCCTCGGGTCGGTAGATAGGGACAGAATACACGTGATGACGAAACACAAAAGAAATGATAAATTTATGGTCTTATTCATTGACGGCACAGAAGTAATCGTCTAGATCGGTGAAAATCAAGAAAGTTTCACTGTCCGTAGCGGTAACGAGGTCCATATATGTTTGATCAACAGGAGTACAGAACAGTAGCGAGTATCGCGTATATGTGAGTAAACCTTTAAAGGCTAACAATTCGTATTGCCTCCTGTGGCAGATTGTACATAGGTACCACCCTAAAATTGAATGACAAATGAATATACATTTTTAATACAGTTGCTCAAAACGTGGTATTTTTCGCACTACAAATCGTGCGGAAAGTTGGATTTCTCGCACTAGTACTTTTTACTTTTCCAGTTTTTTTTTTATTTACTGTTGTTTTAAGTCTTAAACATAGAACTAAAGAAGTTGTATATTTATTTAATATTTATGTGCTTTGTGACGTACATAAGTCATTCGTCATTAAAACTTATATTTATTTACAAATACTATACAATGAACGTATCGAGTGGAGGTCCACAGTCTCTACCTACCCCTGAATGGGTGACAGGCGAGATTTTTATGTATATATTTGTTCTATGTATTACAGATAAATTGTATCTCACTACCGTGCACGGGTTCCTAAAGAAGTTTAAACAAAAGTACCAGGACTTCATAATAAGAAAAGTGGTTACAGACCGATATTACAGAAAATAAACAAAAATAGCACCTTAGAACTAGATTTCCATAGACTTTTAAATAATGGTTGCAGTGGTTGTATTTCATTATTTTAATTTACTAGCAGAAAATGAGTTTTTTTTAAATACTGTTTTGTTTTACTTTCAATGTAGTTTTTTCGCAAATGTATTAAAAAACGTCGTTTGATACACGTGCGCATTTGTCATTTTCACTTGTCTCGCGTCTCGTAAGCCTCGAGACTCGTAAATAATGACTAACTTTCCGCACTTTTATAAAAAATAACTATTTCAGCGCTATATAAATATAATCGCGATTCATGTATCATTTGTGATAAGGATGCACTAATTTCCGTTACTCACAAACATTGTATCATGTAAATATTATTATAAAGAGGATGTCCTAGAGGCTGATTCTAATGTTGAAAATGTTAAAATATATAAATGTCGCAAAACGATGTCGAATACCGATCGCACATTGTTTTTGTCGACGCTCAACGACATGCTGTGATTGGAGATGGTAGAGATTGGGATGTCGCTTGCATCGTTGTACGAAAACGAGCCAGATAAGGGCAGGTTACATTGTTTTTTGAATAGTTAAAAGGCGACATAAATTTGTTTTTGACAAAGTTATTTTGACACTAAATTATTATTATTTATATGTTGAGCGTTAGTTATCAGTTTAAAAAGATAACACAGAATCATGACACATGGAATGAACAAATACTTTGAACTAAAAATTTAATTGTTTTACTGTACTATTTGTGGAGCAATTTCTGCAATTAAAAATTTGTCTACGGGTATTATTAATTATTTAGCTATAAGAAAGATGAAAGAGAATTGAGGAACTGAAAATGTAATGTGACTAAAAACTTAATTTTGTAAAAAGCGTGATTATAAAAACCCTCACTGAAATGACAAAATAACTTTACATTCCGTTTTCTTTTTCAATCAAAATAACTTTGACAGTGTTTAAAATGTTTCGACCAAGCATCTCTATTGACCCAGAATATTATTTTTTAAATACCAATTCATAATGGTAGATATTGAGGATGCGTCATTATTTTGAAATTGACATTATGAGTAACTTACGAGAATCGTCTCTACTTCTGATTTAAAATATACACGTGTGTAATGCACTTTTCTCAATGCTAGAAAATAATAATAATGAAAATAAAAAAGAAATGAATAGTAAAGATATAAATTAGAATTGATACTATTTATTCAATCAGTTCACTTGACTGCTACACAAAAGGCTACTATTAGCGCCATCTATTATTATTACTGAATACTTCTATGCAGAGAGTTACGTCATAAGACTCACTTGAGCGCGTCGTCGCTATCAATGTTTTAATAGAGATTGGTTCAATTTGATGAATGAATGATGATGGTGAATTTTGGTTTATTACGAAAATCAACGATTTGTCAAATCTAATATCGAAATGTTCAAAAATTTAGAAGGTGTAATTGTTTTCAACAACTTAAAAGGTTTACTGTACCTCTATTCTTATTATTGTTTTTATAGTTCCTATACAACAATAAATGTCGCTAAGGAAATTGAATGAAGAGGCGCTAAAAATTTTTAAATATTTTACACAGCAGCGACAATTTCACTGTAACTGTAACCTAAATAGTTGAAGCACTGTTTTCTTTTTTATTTTAAAACCAACAAATTCCAATGAAGCTTCATTTGATTTTCAAATATTTTTAATGTTAATTTTAGTATGTACACATGCCATTCTATTCATGTATAGGTACTTTAATGTTTTTTTTATTAATAAAGGAGCAATGCAGGTAAAAGTATTTTATTTAAATTAAACTGAAATTTATAAACAAATTAAAAAAAAACTGTAAATAAATGTAAAATGCTTGTGTTTGTAAAAAGTTATAAATAATGAATTATTAATTACTCAAATAATTATTATTAATAAGTTGAATACTGAGTACGAATGTTAAAAATATAGTTAATAAATTTGTGATTTTAAACTGTATAGTACGATATGAACAACAAATCGTGTTGGAAAAAATAAGTAGTTTATTACCGCAAATGTTTATCCAAACGGGTTGACGGAGATTCTTTAAAACTGGAAACTTGATAATTGAAGAAAAATTTAAATTTAAGATCTGGCAGTATGGCTTTAATGTTTTAGCTAGTTCCGAAAAAAAAATTTAAACATGACATTGACAATTTGTTTCAATTGTAGTTTATTTTTCCAGAATAAGGTACTGTAGGTTATTTAAATAAATTTAGCATATTTTACCGCTGTCGCTCAAATATCTCGCTCGGATATCGCCTCTAGAGAAACGGAACAAGATTCGTTAATGTGTAGCTTGATGTAGCCTATTAAGTTGGAGAAGGGCAATAAATTATTTGTATTCATGTGCTGTCTGTCGCCTGTACTTTATAATACTTTAAGTGTACGGACTTTATCGCATTTAAGTTATAATCCAAAATAACGTAATTAGTAACAAAAGTCAGAGGTTTGAACTCGGTTTTCAAAATTCTGTAGAAATTTATTGTCAAAGTCGAAACATTATGAACATTGAAAACTGAAAAGTGAAATGAAAATGAAGACAAAAGAATAGGCTGTTTGGCGTTATACCAAAGCCGTTAAAGCTGCACAAAAAAAAACTGCTCTAAGCCCGCGACGCTAAAGGGTTGATTCTCGTGGTACAGAAAAATGTCGCAAATTCTTCACAATTATTTGACTTCTGACAAAGATGTTTTCAGTAGTATAAAACCTTTCCATCCTCTAAGTATAAAACTATCGAAACTGATTTGTCAACGTCTGATTTCAGTGAAAAAAAGCATTTTCTCGATTACAGCAGTAATCGAGAAAACGGAACGTATTTTAATAGGGAATTTAAAATCATCTCAGTTGATAACGAGAATTTGTTTTTTTTAAATAATAGATTTAGAGGAGTGCAATATAAAAATATTAGTAAGGGTAATTTTCCATCGTACTTGGTGGCTAGATTTCAACCCAATAAAATGAAGTTAAAATGTGACATAACGTCTTTATATTTAAAAAAGTCCTACCATTTTTTGATCATTCTCGGTTCACTACCAATTTTTATTAGTTAAGTATTTGATTTTTTATCGTGCAATATTCTTTAATATTCAAGTATTGTATCGAGAAATATTATTTAATAATTACATGATAATATACTTGAACATTTAAATAATAAAAATTGCTACAGAAATTGGGTAGTGAACACTAATCCGAGAATGACCGTTTGTCTTTATCAATCACAGTGTGTTCATTACATCCTTTCAGTCTCTGCATTTCTGCGTCCTATAAAAAAAAGTCTCGGTTCTGTATAAAAAATCCTGGGAAAAACGAGACTTCCGAAATCATACTTTATTCGTAGAATCTTAAAACCTTTCTACAGAAAAGTTGTAATTTTGCAGATATGGCCTTATTAAGGGTGCGAATTATTTGTTAGTCCTTTCATTCAATTAAGTGCCACTCGGAGCTTTAAATCGCAAAGATCATGAGGGGCACTGCCACTGCCTATGTGCCTGTAATTTCACCAGCACCCTTCAAAACCGAAACCTGGTAATGCTTACATTACTACTTGGCGGCAGAAATAGGTAAGGTGGAGTACCTCTTTGGATAAACTCTTTCATAAGTAGCTCCTCTGTTACTAAAATAATTCTAATAAGTCTTGAAAACTCTCAGGATTTTGCCTCAGCCCCTGAGTATTATTAGTAAGGCTTTCAAGTGTAAGTAGAATAAGTACTTACTTATTTGCATTTACTTTAGCTTTTGGAAGTTTTTCGTAGCCTTATCTACGATGATGTTGTAAGCTAGTTATTCTGAAGGTTTTGCTCGCCACACACTAACTCACATGCGTAAATACAAATGTACACTCCCATATACACACATATACATATACCCCACCGCACAATCATGTATTATGACAAGGTTTTTTTATTTGTTAGTTTTTGATAGAATTTTGGAAGTAAGATTTGGAACGCCTCAGGGCCAGCGCAAATGGATGGCGGGGGAGAGCATCGAAATGTATCTTATGCCCGCCATTACGCACTGACGAGGGGTGTCCGTTTTGATACGTTCGCCAGAGTACCGCTAAGTCCGCTGGAATGCTACCGGTCGCTCAAATTTGGTTCCGTTCCACTAGCGACTATGCAGTCAATACACGCACACCAGTGGATTCCGGGGCATACCGGTGGATTCCATATTGAAATTAATACCTTATTTTAATTGGCATAGCGTGCCGTCTGCCGGTTTGCACTGGCTCTCATTCTTCTTATTCGGGTATGGGCGTTAACAGCGGCGATGCAGTCTTGTTGACTACTATAGTTATTATATAAACTAATAATTATTGTAATGTTGTAAATGAAACTTCAGTCGGGGAAAACACACTTTTAGTTCGTTCTTAGATTTTACATTGCTGTTTATCGCTATCTTGCAAGCACTTACACGTAATATCAATAGTTAGTCAATACGTGACTTATAGTCACTGTTATGTTAAATGTTACTTTATTAACCGACTTCAAAAAGAAGGGGGTTCTCAATTCGACTGTAGTTCTTTTTTGGGTGTTACACGATTACTTCGGTATTTTTTTTTTTTTTTTGAACCGATTTTGATGATATTTATTTTGTTAAAAAGAAGGTACCTTAGTGGTGGTTTAATTCAAATTTGAAGAATGATACCTCCAATGAACACTACAGCAACTATATTTGTTGGTCATTTTCTCTTATTTATGTAAACAGCCATATTTATTTACTAATATTATGTTCTCCGAATTTTGTGAAAAAAAAGAAACAACCAAAAAATTTCGGAAAAAAAAACAAAAAAAAACAAAGTAAAAAAAAAATAAAGAAGCAAAAAACAAAATGAAAACAGAATAGATCGAAAAGTGACGTTAGCGTATTGCTCATCGGATATATGGAGAAAATATTCCACCTCTAAGGGATGAATACGGTTTACTGGATTTCATCCACTTTCCGATAAATTGATTTCAATAAAACTTGGCAAAGAGATATAATTCAACAAACTTTTGAAATCGGTTAAGAATCTGTACTGATATACGTTTGGTTACATGCATCAAACAACATACTACAATTATTACATAAATGTGCATTTTTCGATTTTTTTTATGTCGACGTCCACGAAAATTGCTGTAAGTCAAAATACCATTTTTTGCTTCTTAACTTAAATATATCCATTTTATGCATATCATAGGTTTCATTTATGAAAGTAAACATAATACTAAGTGATTTCTTTACTTTTAAATATGGTTCCTATAATATAAACAAAAAATAACATATTTAAGTTTAAAAGCAAAATATGATATTTTGATTTACAACAATTTACATAGGAGGTATCGATTTAGAAGAATCAACACACTTATCGACACGGAATCGCAATCAGGAAAAGCTGTATGTCTTTGTGATAAGAGCGAAAAAGACGTTAGACGGCACTATATCGTTTTCGCTTCTATTACATTGACATGCATTGATTTCGACAATAAGTGTGATGATTTCATAATTATAAGTTATTTTTTGGTGGTTAAGTTTAAAAAGATTCTTTATTCGCATTTAATTATAGTTTAATTTAATGTTATTTACAATTGTTAAGCTCACTAATCAACGAAATGATAATTAAAAGTGTAAATAGCTTAGATAAATGAAGTAGAATATTTAGAAATAAAATTATATTTAGTTGCCATATATGTAATATCATTTGTTGGCAATGTTAGCTTCATTCAAAGACATTTCAAAGATCATGTTATAAACAATTTGTAAATACTAACTTAAGTTCAGAATAAACACTTTTCCGATATTTAATAGTTGTTTTATTCCTTTGTGACCAGGTTACTATTCTTAACTCACCATATTCTGATTTATTTGGTTCAAAAGTAGGAATTTGAAAGGGAACTCGTTCTTTTTATCAAAAGCCGTAACGAACAAGTCGTACACTTGGTGTTAAGCAGATCCATGGGGTAGTACCGTCCACACACGTCACTCTGTCTCGGTCACGAAAATATCGCCACGCTTGAAGCGTCAATTCGTTGAAAGCGTCAAAGTACATCCACGAAGTTTGGTAATTCGCTTACAGAGTCTTTAGTGGTGTGGGGAAGTCAAGTAGAATTATTTTTATGAATTAAATAGTTACTTACTGTTTAATATTTTTGGTGACATATACTTTAGATATGTATTAATAATAATAATGCAAATTAATAACTCTTTGTTTTCGGTAGTAACCAAGCAACAAATAAAAACAAATTAATTTGTTTGAAACGCTGACGCGCGGAGCGACAGTTTCGTGCACAATATGGACCTTTCTTGTATAATTGTTCTGTAGGGCTAGTACGACAGGGCGCGACTAGCGCGAGAGCGATATAAACCGCGATATACTGCCATTCTCGCTTATAGATCTCGCACTTATGTCGCTTTCGCGCAAGTTGTAGGATTTAGGATTTTATAAATAAAGTCTTAAATTTGTAATTGACGCTTGTTGCAATAAGCGAATTCGCTTGGAGTCTAGCGGCTCGTGGCCCTCGAGTTTTCGACATAAACTTGACAAGCCCGATGTGCCTGTAGTTTCATTCCCATTGTCTTTTAAAACCGGAACGCAATAATGTTTAGGTCGGCCATATACGGGCAGCTTGAAGCAGCTAGTATCGACTGCTTGTACACACATACACCAAACTGTTCGAGCAGTTGCGACCGCTTCGGGCGGTTTGCAGCGCGGTGAAATTCCAACGTGTATTGACTGCACGACGAAATTACACCGCAGTCGCCAGGCGTACACTTCATTCCACGTCACGCGCGCATTTTCGCTGCAGCAAATTCTACGCCGCCGCCGTCGTCGTCTGAGCAAAAGTAGCAGTATTGGTAGTTCTTCCTCAAAATCCATGTTGCTACTGATTTGAATGAAATTGAAATTGGGACTTGTTGAGTAGTTGGTATCAACTACTCCAGCAGTTATCAATGGCAGCCTCAAGCTGTTGACTATGACTGCAAGAGCGGTCTGTGTATATTGATCATTGGCTAACTACTCGAGCAGGCCATGTATGGTCACCCTACTGCTTGGCGGCAGAAATATGTGTGGTGGCAGTATTTCTCTGGATATAACTTTCACAAGGAAGTCTGCGATTAAAATAGTTTCAAAGGACGGAATGTAAGTTTTGTTGCAAGTTCTATTCTGTTTTATATAAGCAGCAACGAGATCCTGAAGATGATAGCAGACAGGGTAGATGCAGCAGCGTTCCGGAGGTTCCTGAGTTGCATGTTTTACGTGTGAGTCAGTGAACCGCCGGGTTCGCCCTGTTTGCTATTATTATTAAGCAACTAATTTTATATGTAACTTAAACTTGTCAGCCTATAGAGTAATTGTACTGTACTAACCCTAATACTAACAAAGTTATAAGATGTTTTATATTACTTCCTAAGTTGTATGGACTTTGTCGTCTGAAAGTAAATAATTATTATTTTTATTTATTTATTTATTATTTTGTATTGAGTTTTATCGATTTTTATCGCCATAAATTTAGCATGTTCGTGTCCTGTCAACGTAAAGGAATGTTTTGTTGTGTTCCATATTTGTTTTAATAATTATAACAATATTATGTACCTTTTATTTATTTTCAATATTCATTAAAGATGGCAACTCGAATACTATCTGAGGGCAGAAGTCGCTGTAACTCCAAGAATTATAAGAAAAAAATGTTTATTCAAAGTGCAGCCAGCGTAAGCTACAAGCAGGGTCTGGGGCCAACCTATTAAGTAATTAAGTACTTGTGTCAAGACGCTACGTTCTTGCTTAACTCGAACATTCCTTTTTTAAATGCGGACTGAATTTTAACAGAACAGAAAAAAGTAATTAAAAATTAACTTTAAATTGGTTAAAAAGAAATAAGTAGGTTTGTGTGTATTTTTTTTATTTACTATGAATCAATTACATAGATGCAAAACAAACAATTATTACAACATTTAAAAACAAACTAAGGTTTGTGTGAGTATATTGTTTATTACTGCCTGTGCATTCGCATACTCATGTAATCATCATGCACACATACACGAATGTGTATGTGTGCATCACATCATCGCTGTATATTTTACATTTTTTATCACACTTGTTCGTAAACAGTGTCATAATAATAAGCAGGCAAAGCCGGCCGTAATGTCCTCAAACATATGCAATTTAACTATTTTTTAATTAAATTTAAAGCACACACTCATAGACTCGCAGGAAACCCTGCATCGAGGATGCCATGGACACACATTATAAACAATCACGAATTACCATATTATACCGAAACTCACGAGAGAAATATATGCAGGCCAAACAAATATTTATCCTGGTCCGGGAATCGAATTTGGGACCGCTACGTTGCAGACCAACATGGTAATCGTTGGGCTACGCAGGCAGTTCAATTGAATTATAAATTGTAATTAATATTATTCAAATTCTGCGGTATTTTTGGTTTTTTCAAATGATTTAGTTTATGTCTAATCACATCATGGCTGTACGTATTTTTGTCATTTACAACATTTTAGTTCAAGTCGTATTATCTAAGGAAGAATGGCTATCTATTTGTTAAAAAGAAAATTTAAAAAAAATTCGTTATTTGCAAAATCCATAAATATTGAATTGTGTATATTTACTACTATTATTACCTCAGTGGCCGAACGGTTACCACGTCGGTCTGCCATGCAGAAGTTTCGGGTTCGATTCCCGTCATGGAATAAATATTTGTATGGCCTACATTTATTTCTCTCGTGAGTTTGGATTTTCCTAGTGCGGGTCTATGAGTGAAAAAAAAAGTAACAAGAAATAAATATCATTGTATTTATTTCTTCGCAAATGTCATGAAAAACATTCTATATGCCACGGGCGGTAAAAAATTACAAACCTGGAGTCATTATTTACTGCCATTAATATACAATACTATTAAATACTTGATTTATAACCCTACTTTTTAAAGCCAAGTTTCGATGTCATTTAACATTGTAAGCCAATTTCAATGGAACTTACTAAGTCTCATTATTCAGAAAGACGGAGAGGCGAAGTTGTATTTAAGATTAATCAATTCATTTCAATTATTCATACGTAAACAATTTACACTTGAAATCGTAAAATTTATTATAATTAACGGAAGTAATTAACGTAAAGTGGAATAAAGCCCAACGATTATTAACCACGCGCGGAATTCTGCACTCCCGTCCTGTGGATGAAGAGTCTATTAACTCTACGTGTGGTTACTTGTGTAGTAACTGGGTATTCTTTATAGTTCGTATTGACACTAATAAAGAAATTCTCTGTCGCTCTCTCTCTCTTGTATAACCATAGCATAATGAACTTTATATCAATTGCGTAATGAACAAATTAGATAAGAGCCCAAAAAACACTGCCTTCATCGAAAGAAAGAAAAGGACAAGTGGCGAATTCTAAATTTTACGTTTAATCAGTCGTTTTTAAAAACACGTTAATTTTCTCTTTTAACTTAGTAGAACTAAAAAATAAATAAAATTATTATTACTGGATATGAATTTTTTTTTAATACTTGACTCATGAACAGAACTAAAGCAATTGTATTCAGTTGTGCCGTTTTTGAGTTATTATATTGTAATTGGACGTAGTTAAGCAAAAAGGATTTGATTATTATAAGTTTTGAAAATAAAAAAAGAGTGAGAAACAGTTTTGAACTTCAAACTGCCATATCTCAAAAGCGACTCGATATGCATTGGATCCTTTTTGTGTAACTACGTCTTAATGAACTACATAATAAGGGCACATCCTGTGATATTAGAGTTTTAATGTAATAAACGTCAAATAGGACTTTTTATACTAAAACATCTAACTATTGATGTCAGTTGTGTCTTTTGAGCTAACAGTATATTCCATAATTTATTTATTTATTTCTTTGGGATAACAACAGCAATAATGATAGGTTACAAAAAATTAAATTACATATTACAAAGCCAGTAACAGTTATACTCGATTTATACATTAAAATAAAAACAGAGCACGGGGTGTCCATAAGCATGATAAATAATTATACAGATTATATACATACATATAATCGTGAAACAAATTAATTAAACTAAATACGTACACTTACATACAAACAATAGTTACTATACACAATAAAACTTAGTATTAATAATTATTATACACTATACTCACATATGAATACAACTTAACAATAAATCATAAATACTTCTAACATTATAAAAATATCAAACTATAACTATACAAGAAGTGATTCTACGCATCGCGTTTGAAAATAATTGATGTTTTTCTCCTGATTCCAAATATGTTTAGTAGCAGTAGAGCTTCTTGTGAAAGAAATAGTTCGTCCAAGGAAATATAAATTGCCACCTTATCATTTCTGCCGCTAAGCGGTAATGTGAAGGGTACGGGTGCTGGTGAAATTACAGAAACGTGAGACTTGTCAACTTATGTCTCATAGTGACGGGAGCAATAGCAGTGCCCTTCAAATCTTTGCAATTTAAATTCTGAGTGGCACTGCCATCTACCACCAGATGCACGACTTCTTCTTCCCTTCACTTGATATCATTGAAAAAAAACTCCAGTGAAGTATGTAAATTTTTATTTATGCAATGAATATATAGTAATATTAATATCTTTATATAACAAAGCTCACCTAGTCTTATAAATAATAATAATAATATTAAAAGTTAAAAAAATAGTCATAAGAAAAAAAAGACAAACGGAAAGACGTTACAAATTTCAGAGGTTTCTACTAAATAATGGTAGACGCCTTAATTGTTGGGTTTATAGTAGTTTAAAAAGAATGTCTCAAATTCAGAATTGTTCAGCATTTAATTTTTTCCGTGTATTCAATTATGACAATAATATCAGATACCCACCGCAATTAGTGAGAAGAGGAAGATGTTCAACCATGCTTAATATAATTAAAATAAAATAAAAATATAATTACACTATAATGCGCATGTAGATGTTGTAATTGTACGACGCATTATCACATGCAAATGAGCAGCAATAAGCGTCCGCAATTAGAGCGTGCTAGAAAAATCAAATTAAAACCCCTAATGAACAAACACCGTCCGTGAGCGGTTCTCCGGCAGTTGCATAGAGTAGTTTGTCATGCAGATATATTAGATACTCTCTAACTGTGGGGGCCTAATTTATCCATCGAAATGTATTATGTTACATATAAAAATAGTTTAAAATATTTATTTTAATTATATATTTTTTATATTTATGTTTTATCAAAGTAAAAGTAATATTATAAGAATTAATTAATCAAATTTAATAATGAGCTGTTCGCCTTTCGCGGTTGGTACATATAGGAAAATATGCTATATCTAAAACGCGTATATTTTGAAAACAACCAATATGTTTCGGGCTATTTACAAATTCCATGGTTAGGGATGACTGATATGGCGTTTGTCATCAATCTCCAAATTATGGATACGGTATAGATTTATTTACTTCCATTTTTAATTAAGCGTGAAAAGATTAATACAAATATTTTATAAAGTTTATTTTATTAATTTAAATCCAGCATGGACACAATTGCATACAATGGCGAAGTAGCGGACGAAAGCAGTGTTACAATTGCAATAATAGTCGTAAATATATATCCGTAATTACGATAAATGTTTTATTTGAAATGAACGAATGTTTTGTTTGAAAATAATGTTATACTATATGATGTAATTGCCTCTTGTAGCGAGTTACCATTTTAACTGCAGATTGACAGTAGGCAACGAACAGTCCAATTTAAGTCATATTTGACGGGTCTTTGATTCATTTAACTTGTTTTTTACATGTGACGAGACGAACAAGTCGTGCGCCTGGTGGTAAGCGACATGCCTGTCTATAGCAATTGCAATACCACAAATCACAAAGACTTGAGAGGTACTGCCACTGCGCCCGTCACCCAGAAACATAAGTTAACCAGTCTCATGTGCCTGTAATTTCAACAGCACCCTTAATCTTCAAAACCGTCAAACAGAAGACTGTTTGACGGTTCGGAAGAAAGGGTTCGTTTTTGTACGAACTACGAACTCTTTCAGAAGAAGCGTTTCGCTTTTGTAATATAGTAACGTGGTGCTCAAGGACATCTATATAGCATCTAATTGCTTCTACGTTGACAGGAGGTAAGAGTTCTCTCTCTGTCTACATCATTTTACGTTACAGTTTTATTGATACTACAATGAAACAAACAAGTTTTTTTCTACGAGTCTAAAAAATTCAAATTTCTACTTTTCTTCTAAAGCTGCATTAGCTCTTCATAGACTTGTATGAAACACAAATTTTTTTGATGTTGATTCACAAATTTCCAACAATATATTCATACCTGTCTGACTACGTGATGGGAAACGTAAGTCCAGATACTTCATTTTGTTACGTGTATCACATATTATTTAATAGTTATTAAGGAACCTGTACCTCCTAGCCAAAAATCAAGGAAGTTAAGAGGGCATACAAAATTAAATTTATAATCAAGACAATCATTGGCAAGCCGTTCAATGTTTTGGGATGTAACAAACATACCCAATAATATTGGGATTAGAAAGTGTCCATGATGTTGTACAACTGTAGCCAGAAACAAAACATTAGAAACGTTTAGTTGTTGATGAGGATGATGAGGAAGAATTTTGTTTGTTAAATAAATTTATTACTTTGTCTTTAAGATTTATTAGACACTTTTGTAAAAGTCTTAATACTACTAAATGCCATTCTGAAATGAAAATTTAATTCTTGAAAGAACTTTTTTCCGTCCTTACTTTCAGGCCAAGATCCATTATTACTTTGGTTACAGAACATCAAAATATTGTAAGATTTTTATATTGAATGAAGATTATAATTTAAACGTTAATGAGTACACTGATATAGTTTATCCATTTTCTGATAAGGAGGACAATGAGAAGTTTAACTATGACAATAGGTACATGGCACTAAACGCAATCACGTGTCTCAATAATGTATTTAGTAATACAACCATTATTTTAAATAAATTTTTAAACTCTTCCAGTTTTCTTATTCTTAAAATATTCCAGAATGTGACAGTCCCTCTAGATCTAAGCGTCTGGGCATACACCATAAGGCAAGCATATGACGACATGGTTTTGTATTAGAACTCGAGATCCTGTGGTCCAAACGAAACCCTTTAATTTTTGCTTTATCTGGGTGCCAGATGGACACAATGGTCACTGTTTCAGATGAAAAATACGATACCAACTACTCAGTAAGGTGTACAAAGTCTGCAATAAAATGTAATGATATATACAGGTTGCGATGTAAATAAAAAGAAATTTTACAATAAACAACAGGTAGGTAACTATCATAGTAACAAACACACTTTACTGGTAGTAGAGCTCCTTGTGCAAGAGTTCATCCAGGGAAGTTCTGCCACTTACCTATTTCGGCCGCCAAGCAGTAATGTGAGCATTATTGCGTTCCGGTTTTGAAAAGTAAGTAAGTTACTCATGCTCACTTAATTTAGAAAGATTAATTAATGATATTAATGTAAAACTCTAGTAACGCATAAAACAAGAATGTTATCATTACAAATAACTCTATAAGATATGTTACAGCCGTTCTTATTATAATCTATTTATAATCTGCTGGCACTATAGGTCTATTTTAAGAGGAATATATGTAAATAATTACTATCTCATGTATGACTGTTTGTTGCCACAAATAAATGGAAAAAAAAGTAAGGGTGCTGGTGAAATTACGGGCACATGGGACTTTTCAACTTATGTCTCAAAGTGATGGGCGCAGTCACGTCAGATCTTTTCGATTTAAAGGTCTGAATGGCACTGCAACTGTTATGGACAGGCGTGTCGTTTACCATCAGGCGCACGACTTGTTCGTCCCTTAGTATCATAGAAAAGAAAAAAATACATAATAACCCTCCTATTACTAAACATCATGACAAAATAGCATATATCGCAATATGATAGAAATGAAATTGACAATAGTAAGGGAGCAGTACCCCTTTAATAGAAATTCAATAAGTAAACATTGACAGCACTGCAAGTACTATAGACTACGATGTTCATGATAAGAACATTATTCCTACTGCGGCCGGGCACATCAACGATCGTAACATCGTGATACCCTTCAAATGTCAATAACTAGGTCAGACTGACAGCACTTACCCATTTAAAGATATTCATATAAGATATACAAACCAATATAGATTTTAAGGTTTTCGTGTTATTCACTAAATTACTATCACTAATTACAGGTTTCTTAGTACGGTGCGGGGTAAGTTCTTTTTAGTTTCCCGATATTTCGGAAAGGTTAGTGTTAACTCGTGACCATGGAGTTTGTAGGTAACTTCGTGGGTGTTTCGAAATATTGGAAGAAAGCTGAAATTGGCAGAGACGGGCAAGCGCCCGGATTTTATCTCAGCGCTTTGTTGAAGCCGGGTTTTAATCGGGTTAAAATACATTAACGCCCGAAACCGCGGGCAGAAACTATTTACGACTAGATATTTGTAAATCGAGTTTTGTTTAAATGTAATGATATTATTACTAAATGCGTTTATTGCTTGCTTACATTATACTCACTTCGCCTTACTTTCTCAAACTCGTATCTTAAAGCAAAAAGATACTGCAATGCAAAAAATGGAACACATTTACTTCATATTCACACACTGGCTTTTACCTATTTTTGAAGTAATGCTAAAAATTAACACCCTTGATTAGAAATTTAAAAAAGTAGAAAGTTTTGCCGTCTCCTCAATAATCACTCTTTATAAGATACGTATTTGAGAAAGTAAGGCGTCGATATATTGCCATTCTATTAAATAGGTTCGCTTGAAAATTGCATTGAAATGAATTACATCGATACAAAAACTCGTTATCGTATACGTTCTATCGATTTTCATAAAAATGGAATCGTAATATGCATTATGCATCCCTCCATCAGCGCCGCGCAAACATGAAAGCTATAGTTTAGGATACGATGGAACTCACATATACTTTGTACAAAAGCTCCTGACAAACAGTATGTTATCCGTACCACGATACTTCTGTTCATGAACTATCTTTCGAGCACTGGTGTCCTGTAGAATGGGCAGCATACTGTGCGCTGTGCGCTTTTTCAATTTAATTTTTGATTTTTTTTTATTTAATCAGCTTGATTTTTAAGCGCTTTGGTAGTGTAAATACTGTAAGATTTCAAATGTTTTCAGTAAATGAATAAATTAGTAAATAAAGATTTAAAAAAAGCGCATTCCCAAAGTAAGTGAAAGTCCACAATATTAAAAGGTGGATATTATTTACAGTTGCCTTTTCTTCGTGTATAAAAGATTTTTATAAGTATGTAATTGTACCAAATTCCATACTATTTTACGCGTATATAGTTTCTGCCCACGATTTTGGGTAAAATTAAAAATTAAAAATCTTTGGTAATTAATTAGTGATAATCATTTAATTTACAAACCAATAGACTAAAATTAAAAAATATATTTGTCACATTCTATAAACAAACTAACATAAAAAACTACAACTGGTTAATTTGATTTCCTGCTAAAAAAATGTACAGAATGTTTTTATTGTGGACGCACAACTAGTGTTCTAAATGTAATCAAAATGGGTTGAAACTTTGAAATATTGTTCGATGTGACAGTCTTTGGTTTAAGCTACTCTGTACCACTCAGTCAGAGCGTCTTCCTCTCGTATAGTTTGCGCTAGCGGCTTCCATATTGTGGATCTTAGCTAAGAATTTTATTCTTTCTGGATTCTAGGTCAGCCGCCACGAGTCTATTGTTTTCTATTGCCTTTTGAAATGCAATACCTTCGTTCTGTCGCAAAGGGTGTTCGCATTTGAAATCATGAATTATTTCTGACTCGAGTAATTTCGAAAATTGCTTTGGTCTAAAGTTTATTCACATCTACCGGTTCGTAAATTTAAAGGAAAAAAACGTGGAGTTCTTTCTTATATTTTTGCGATTGTTACACATAGGAAATGTAACTGTATTCCGATTCTAAAACACGTATAATAACGATGATTGTTTTATTCTAGACCTTTTGTTCAGTATTATAAAAATTATGTTCCGACAATGTCCGACAGACAACACAGGCGTAGATTGAAATACAGCACCACGATGAGGCTTCGTCCTTTTCATCAACATTATTAGAAATATATATCAGAGTAGCTCATAGTTTATAAGTATATTATGTATCGTGTGATTTTCCATACATTTATTTATTTTATTTATTTGTTTATTTATTTATTTAACATAGCTTAAAGTAACAATTTTACACAATAAAAACTATGATCCCCACACTAGGCTACGCCTGCCTCGTGGGAACCAAAACAATTATGAAATTACCAAAATCGACTGCGGCTTAGTATTAAAACAAAATAATAATTCACAAAAATAAAGGGTAAATAACATAGGTAAGTGCTTATATAACGAAATTAATACATTAATAAGTGGTTGATTTTACTTTATCGTTCTTAAGTTACTTAAGTTTTAAACATTTTATAGCAAGCAATGTGTGTTAATGTATGTATGTGTTAATGTATGTGTGTGTTTGTATATATGGGTGGGTGTTTATATGTGTATGAATGAGAGAAAGATTTTTTTTTTTACGATAACACGCGTAGGATCGCTTCAGACTGCTCATAGTCCCATGATAACAAAAAAGCCTGGGTTTTCTTTTTTGCTTCCAAAACGTAATATTAATACTAGCAATACAGTTCCTTGTGAAAGAGTTCGTCCAGGAAAATACTGCCACTTTACCTATTTCTGCCGCCAAGCTTCCAGTTTTGAAGGGTAATTAAAGGTACATGGAACTTATCAACTTATGTTCCAGGGTGACAGGTGCAGTGGCAGTACCCCTTAGATTTTTACGATTTAAAGCTCAGAACAATACTACAATTGCTAAAGACACGCATGTCGCTTACCACCAGGCGCACGCTTTATTTGTCTCGTCACTTGGTATAGTAAAAAACAAATTAAATGAATCAAAGACCCGTCATGTATGACTATGCCTTTCCACCAGAGATGTGCGACGTAGCGAGGCGGTGCGCGAGGAAAAAATCCACCAATAGTATTATTTATATAAGTAGGTAGGTGTCCAGAGTCATTTCCAGCTATTTCGCTAAATGGCATGAGTGTTAAACAGGTGTCTCGTTTTAAATACCTTGGACATATACTTGCCGACGACCTTAAAGATGATGACGACGTCGAGAACGCAACGCAGGGCTTTGGCGGTCCGCGGGAATATGCTGGCCCGCAGGTTTGCCCGCTGTACGGACCAAGTAAAAATTACGCTTTTTAAAGCCTATTGTCAGGGTCTGTACACGGGCGGCTTGTGGTTTAGCTGTTCGCAAAGGTCGCTGAATTCCTTTCGCGTCCAGTACAACAACGTGTTCAGGATGATGTTGAGACTACCCCGGTACTGCAGTGCCTCTGCAATGTTTGCTCTATCCCATACAAGCTGTTTTAATGCGGTCTTGCGGAGAAAGGTAGCATCTTTGGTTAGTAGGCTCCGGGGTAGTGGCAACAGCATTCTGAGAGTTGTTGCAAACGACCACAGAGCGCCTGTACTGAGGCATCTCGTGCGGACAATGATTCCGCGCGAGATGCCTCGTAAGTACGTGACATTTTAGTTTCTAAGTAATTTATAATTATAATTTCATACTAACAATAGTCTATAAGTTTGTATCTTTATTTTTACTAACACCAATGGATCCTGTTATCTGAGAAATAAATAATTTGAATTTGAATTTGAATTATTTCATTTTCCTAGCCTCGCTTAGCGCAGCTCCCGTGGAAAAGGGTTAGAGGAGCTAAGTATTTGTACATACACAACAGCAATAGATGAGAACGTGTGCAAAAGAGTCCGTAACGCATCCTCGCGTCGGGCCGCTGTATATTCTCTCACCGTCTAGCTACCTCGCACATCTCTGGTGGAAAGGCAGCCAAAGATGGGTTGTTCGTTGGCTATTGTCAGTCAGCTTTCATCTGCTATGTCGTCATTGTATTCAATTGTGTCCGTGCCGGATTTAAATTAATAAAATATTTTTTTTTAAAGAATTTATATTGTTCTTTTCACGCTTAATTAAAAATGGAGTAAATAAATGTATATCGTATCCGTATAATATGGATATTGATGACAAACACCATATTAGTCATCCGTAACCATGGGGCCTGTAAATAGTCCTAAAAGTAGTTGTTTTTAAAATTAAATATACGCGTTTTAGATCCGAATGTAGATTTCAATTTTATAATATATATTTATATTTCATAGTAGTACTCCATTCTTTGTATTTCTTTTATTCCGACAAAGCTCACAATTTCTATCTCTGAATATCGTAAGGAATACACCTGCTATACTTGCAGAAATCCCGTTTTAGTGGGACTGTGATTGAGTAGTCCGGGATTGTGGTGGGATTTCCGGAAACCACATTCGGAAAAATACTTAGTTTTCACAACTGCGCTGCATTTTTCCGAAATATCTGAAATAGTCTGCGATTTAGGTGCACACAATTCATTGAAAACAAAGGCGACATCAAAACATCCTTTTGTTTTATGTATTCCGTTGTTTTTAACCGACTTCAAAAAAGGAGGAGGTTCACAATTCGATTGCATTTTTTTGTGTATATGTTACGCGATTTGTGAACGGGTTTTGATGATTCCTTTTTTTCATTGTAAAAAGGGTACCTTAATATTCGACCCATTTAAATTTTAAGAAAATATTCTTATTATTCTAGTAATTGTCCTAACACGTCAAATATTACTTTTGATATTAATTAATATTTTTTACTGTTTCTATTATACATCTTCCTCTCCTTAGTCTTTTAATATGTCCTCACAATGTTTGAGAAAAACACTATATATGCCTCGGCGGGAACGGGGATTGTTTGACTTGTATTACTACAAGGCCTTGCTAGCGCTCGTCCGGGAATCCCTTGTTTCCCGGCCTCTGCAAGTAAAGGAATTAGTAAATAACAAGTACAAATGACATTGGAACTGATTTCGAGTATATGATATGAACATCATGATTGTAAAAATAATCATCATATCATTACATAAATAAGTGAAAATTTATGCAAACAATCCAAGTACAGTGCGAGTAAAATTCAAGTAACATAAACCACGTTATAAAACTTCTGTAACAAAGCAGCTAATTTTAAAACAAGATTTCGACACTCATTCAAATAGCAGCGTTGCCGCTTCCCAAAACAATCCTGTTAACTGTTGTAATGTTATTATTCCTAGAACAACGAATCCCCAAAGATTTTACTATGCACTTCCTACCCCCTTTCCCCCCAAAGATACCACTAACAGAGGAAGCCACAATTAACAATGCAAATTTAGCTAAAGTGTGAAAGCTGTTCTGAATTTCATACTACGAATACATATGGTAATTGGGTTTTGCGCAAGAAAAACGTCATAGGATAGGATTAAGCCAGCAACTCGTTAAGATTTCGCTGCGGGCCTGAGTTGGCGACGGCTGAGTCTGTCTTCGTGACACAGAGAAGGATTTAAATAAATAATAAAAATGATTTTAGGAAACCACATGGTGTCTTTTTGGTAAAATGCCGTTGACACCAATAGAATACGTTTATTTGCCATAAATACAGTAATTACACAAGTCTTAGATAAAATTAGGTACATTGTATGCAATCTGGAAGCAGGTGTGCAAATATTAATGGAATTTAATGTGTGGTCTCTATAGTTTCAAATTAATGTACAACAGAATTTATAAGTTCTAAGTATCTTTATTACTGTAGAAGCAAAGTGTCAAAAGTCATTTTGTCAATTGTAATTTAAAAGTATGTTCTTGTAACAACTTAATCATTTGATAATTTATTAAAAATAGTTGTACACGTGTTGAAGCAGGTATTCTTATAAATTACTTTACGACAATGAGGTTGGTATAAAAGATTCATAATTTTTGCTCCAATTTGCTTTTAAATGACTTCAAAGAATCTTTGTCACAAGTATACCTTAAGGACCATTTACAAACAGGCTCCTAGGGTCTGTAATAGGTAAGTTTCAAGACTACACTGAATGAACCGGAATCAAATCTAGTGGATTTTTAACTTGGTGACAGGATAAACAAGTTGTGCACCTGGTGGTAAGCGACACGCCTGTCACTGCTGTGCAGTTGCAGTGCTACTCAGAGCTTTAAATCGGAAGGATCTGAGGGGCACTGCCACTGCGCTCCAAAGCATAAGTTGACGAGTAATCTTCATATATTTTTGAAATGTTTCGTAAATACGGACGCAGTGGACGCAACCGACGGAATTTTTCCTCAGATTGTTTACATAGTTATTGTTAGTAGATAGATTTAAAAGTTAAGGGGTAGAACTCAGATTACAAAACAATAGGGTAGAAATGGACTTTCATAGTTACTTTTAAAGAGTTGTATCATAGTATAATAAAGCGAGTATGGCAACTTCAATAATACGCAGCAACGTGGCTTATGTGCGTGTACAGGCGGTTTCCGACGGCACGTGGCCCGTTTTGCGGCCTGCGCAGCGCGTGAAGAGGGCCGCTCGGGCTTGTGGCGGCCCGGGGTCGTACCTAAACCTCTTAAAACAATATTACTTTAACCTTACATTGATTTTTCGTACCATAACGCGCTTAAAGCAAGCTTATTGTAATTTTAAAACTATGATGTTTTATTGGCAGCTTTGTGACTATTCATTCACTCAGTTCGTACTATGATGCGACTATAACATTAAAGTAATATTATCTTAAAATAGTTACACGGATGCAATGGAAACAATATTATTTTCAGTTTTACTGTCTTAATATTGATTTGTAATCATTAAAAGTTATGTTGAACTTATTTATTTACATATATCTCTTCAATATTTTGTTTATTTTTTATTTAATAGCACATAGTAAATAATATTTCGTTAAATAAAAATACGCGATGTTTGTTTCGTAAAAATTATAACAGCGCCATCTATATGCTCCTTGGCGAAACTAACAGTTGACACCAGACTATAGTTCCGAATTCACAACCTGACTATTAAGACTCAGCTTGTTTTATTTATTTTTCTTCATGAAAATGCGGAATAATTGTTGAGAACAACGTAATTTTAATAGATTTTATTATTACACACTTTTCTTTTCTTAACAGTCAGAATTCTCTAAATGTAAATAACATTAAGTACTTAAACATTATACTACGATTCGGAATATCAAAAAAGAAAGAGATGGCGTTATATAGTTCACATAGCGTTATCTTTTTCCTATTTTTAGTAAGGAATAGACAATATTGGGAAATCATTCGTTCTTTCAATCACTTTCGCAATAATACATTACTTGTTTGACAGGTTCATCATGGTACGAATATGAGCAATATTATAATAAGCTTATTTTCAGCTTACATTGAAATAAGATTGTTTTTGGAAAGGTTTTGGTAGGTCCCCTGTTCGATACATACTCGAATACGCGCCGCCACTGCGTCGCGTCGGCCCGAGAGCGCTCGGACTCGTCCGTTTTGCGAGCTCGCCCATACAAATTGGCGCGCTTGACATCACGGGCCTACGCAACTGCTACGTTTGTATGGAGTTACCATACTAATCTTATTATACTATGGTTGTATGATCCATAAACGAAAACTTTGTGGTTCTTTTTTTCGAAATAATGCAAATATATCTGAACATGTTCGAGAAAAGTTTTCTTTATGGCCTTGGTTTTCAGTAACCAGTTCCGTCCCTGCAAGCCCAAGTTTCATTTACGCTGAGAGTTTGTGAGTTCGTTAGTATTTTGTCCTGAATGTCTTTAATTTATGGACGGATTTCAAAGAACTTTTGTTAGTTCGGATTTTGCTAAACTAGTCAGTATAGTTATTCTGTCAGCTAGATTTATCTGTGTCTGTCTACAAATGCAAATTTGTTAAATTACCATCTTATTTTCTTTTTATTTCTCTCAAAGGTAAAACAGTTTAAAACTAGTTTATATAATAATAATAGTAATAGACTATCGACTGAATATTGATCACGCTTGTGGAATAAATAGAGGACTTGTTTCATTTGAATCATCCTCGACCCATAAGTCATCCAATTACTGAACACAACTTCATCTGAATTGTCTATTTTTGTAAGTTCATACATGCATATGCTGTATTTAGAACTATGTTTATGAAAAATACAAAGAGGAGACATATTTCAAAAATTTTCATTTTAATTCAATATAGATAATCAGGAATCTTATTAGGAAAAATAATTAGTGAACGTAAATTGTAAATTTGAAATTGTAGACGTTTCTACGAAGTGATAACGAATAAATAAGTTTAAATTACTATATTGGAGTTTTTATTCTTAAAACTTGCCATAGTGATGAAAGGGCTTGCCAATCGATGTTTGGTGCTCGTCGATTGTTGCCCAGGTGCGCCAGACATAGGTACAGGAAAAGAATGAATCCTCGTGCGGAGGCGCTCCTATTATGCACCACCGTGACGGGACCTACAAGTCATGCGCCTGGTGGTAAGCTACACGCCTGTCCATATCAGTTGCAGTGCCGCTCAGAGCTTTAAATCGCAAAGATCTGAGGTGTACTGTCTCTATGCCCGTCACCCTGAGCCGTAAGTTGAAAAGTCCCATGTGCCTGCAGTTTCACCAGCACCTTTAAAACCGGAACGCAATAATGCACACATTACTGTTTAGCGGCAGAAACAGGTAAGGTGGCAGTACTTCCCTGGATGAACTCTTTCACAAGGAGCTTACTGCTACTAGAGTGTGTTTGTTAGTATGATAGTTAGCTGTTTATTGTAAAACTTGTTTTTATTTACATCGCAATCTGTATACATCATTATATTTTTTGCAGACTTTGTATACCTTACTGTGTATTATCGTATTTCTCCTCCAAAACAGTGATCATTGAATCCATCTGGCACCCAGATAAAGCAAAAATTGAAGGGTTTCGTTTGAACCACAGGATCTCGACTTCTACTACGAACCATATCGTCATATGCTTGCCTTACGGTGTTTACCCAGACGCTTAGATCTAGAGGGACGGTCACATTGTGGAATATTTTAAGAATAAGAATTTTGGTAGAGTTTAAACATTTACTGAAAATAATGGTTATATTGTTAAATATAGTATTAAGACACGTGATTGCATTTAATGCTGTATACTTATTGTCGTAGTTAAACGTCTCACTGTCCTTATTATCAGATAATGAATAAGCAATATTAGTATAATCATTAACGTTTAAATTATGATCTCCATTCAAAACAAAAATCTTACGATACTTTGATGACTGAATACTTATCAATTTATTGTAATTTCACCAGAAACCTTACTACACTCATATTACCGCTTAACGGCAGAAATAGATAAGGATCTAGACCATACATATAGATATCTATGGTCAGGACTAGCCCTTTCAGAAGGAACTCTACGGCTACTATATATAAAACATAAAAGTATAAGTGTATCTTCTTTATATACCTATTTACCAACACTGATAAGAAATATTTGTTTCACTATTCTTGTGAAACAATTTGATGGTTCAATCTTATTCGTATATTGCTATACAATATTTTATTGGTTACCATAAAAATAACCTCTAATCTAAATCTATATTCAATTTTGATATTTCTCTATATAATCATTCACACGGGCGCAGTTGTGCCAATATTGTGATATATGTGTCACGAGTAAACGATGACACCAGCAGTTTTGATAATTTTAGTTATTTATTTTATTAATTTATGTACGTCATGGCTACATTTAAATACTATTTCGTCGATATATGTAAAACGCGTCGTAACTGAAAGTTCAAGTGAGTATTTCTTCTTCTATTGTTCCTCCCAGCAGGTAAGTTGATCACCGCTCACGCGATGCGCTCCTCCTACCGCAAAATGGCGACTATTTGGTTTCGCAAATTAGAAAAGCATTCAGTTTAAATACAAGTTTTTATAAATAAAAATTATTATTCTGCATTGCTAAATAAATACCCTGCGTACTACCAACAAAAACATCTTACATAAAATGCAGTAAAACACCTCAAATCCTGCACTTAAAAAGCACTAATGAAATTTTTGGTGTACTTGGATAAATATGATAATATTCCATTTCAGTGGTTCTAACGTTTACCATGAAATTACTCCTTAAAGTATAGTTTATAAACATTTATATTCAGGGTAAACTTAAAAAACGCTACTTACGGTATGTTTTCAATAAATAAACACCGAAATCACCAGCCCAAACAATAACACACACGATTGTCGTGACGTATTTTTGAAGTTGTTTATTTTTTTTAAATGACAGACCCAGGCATTAAAAACTTTATGGTTAGCTAGAGTAGTTACAGAAATAGCAATTAATATTAGTTCTTTTACCTGTTATAACTTCGATATCCGATAAATCGGTATAAATTCATCACTGGCACCTCTAGGTGTGGTATACCTACGTCTACGGCTGCATGTATCGCGTGAGCGGATAAAGGCCGACCAAGGCTCACTTACCACGACCACATGCAGGACGTTCTAGAGAAAGACCATGTCAGGAGTACCTTTAACCGACGGGCGTATTTTGCATTGCATTGATGCCTGTTGATGAGGCGAATAATGTGTCAGGATCGTAAGCGGAAGGCTGTGGTCTCTGCCAATCCCGATTCGTAAGAAGCGTGAAGTTGTATTATATTATTTCTCCTGATATATTGGTGAAATTATAGGCACATGGGACTTGTCAAATGTCTAAGGTGACGGGTGCAATGGCAGTGCCCATAAGATCTTTGCGATTTAAAGCTCAAATTTGATATTACAAAGAAAAGGTAATTTCACTTAAATTGGTCGTAACAGGAATCGAACATAGGACCTCCGCATCCAGCGCTCACAGCGTAAACCGTTAGGCCGCCGAGGTTGTCAAATAATTTTGCCATAATGAATGGCACTGCAACTATTATGTGTAGGCGTGTCGCTTACCAACAAGCTCACGACTTTCGTCCCGTCTATTATAACAATAATAATATATTTATTTTCTCTCAACATACAAGGTAATTTGTATAAATGCTTACTGACTAAAGAGTTTCTACATTAAACCTTATTTGCGAGAGACTGGTGCCTGAGATAGGTATAAAAATGTCTGTATTACATGTCACCAGGTCCCCGTTCTTACATTTATGTTAAATCATTTACGTATAGGTTAGCAGCAACAACCATTAATTAAACATTAAATTTATATATTCTTCATCATATCGCAATGCTATTACAATAGTGTTGTAACTCAAAACGTGTGAAATTCAATATTATATCATTACTGAACGTAAAATTTCATTCTCTACATGTCAATAAAACCGTCTTCAGAATGTTGTAAGAAAATATCTACTTAACTCCTAAATAGTCACACTTTATGTGACCTAGTTCTGGCCAAAATAGTCCTTATTCAAAAATGTGAAATATTTTTTCCATTTTATTTTTAAATATATTTTTACGGGAAGTGAGTAATTCGTTTTTCATTTCAAAATACACTTTTTGAGTTAATACACTATTGTATTAACAGTGCTATTCGTCATCATCATAGAGAGTATAGGCAAATAAACACAAAATAATGAACGTACGTACGTTTCTCACCACGGTATGATTTATTTTTATTTACCCGATATTTGGGAACGGTTACACGCTCTATGGTCACGGGTTAGCTGGCCAGTCACAAATGACAGTCTAGGTGGCGGTTCGGGTCGAGACAGAGACACGGGTGACAGAGACAGGAGGCCAAAACCGTAACTTGACTTTAGACTTTTGTATGTGTTCAGTTGGCGAGCGAGACCCGGTCTCTGCTGCAGACCAGTATGGTGTCGCGAGTCTCGTTCGAAAAGCACGGGCTATTGTATTCTGATGAAGAAGCTTATAAATTAATTGAAATGATAAGACAACATCCAGCGCTATTTAATTCGCAGCTTGACTCATACAGGAATGAAAATTTGAAGGATAATATTAAATTAATATAACACACAACATAGCCCCTAACTAGGAAAACCCTGTGTCGCGGGTGCCATGGACACATACATAGACAACCACAATTTGCACCCAAACTCACGAGAGAAATAAATACAAATATTTCTCCCGGCCCGGGAATCGAACCTGGGAACTCTCTGCGTGGCAGTCCGGCATGGTAACCTGAATAACGCAATACTGATCAAACAGTGGCCACTGTCTCAGTATGTCTTGGTTTAGGCGCACAGTACACCACTGGAGACGAAGACATTTTATCTCGGTCTCCTGTATATGTCTCGACTCGAACCGCCATCTTTAAAGAACAAACATATTTGTTTACTCTCTTTCGACTTCAATTTGATGTGGGAATACAGTGAGTATGGTTTGTCGGTAAAAAAGCGGGTGGCGATGGTAACTCTGCAAATAATCGCGACGAACGTAGTCGCCGGTGACGAAAGGGGGTGGACAGCTGTGTCTGTTCATAAAACTTTTTTTATGATACCATATAACGGGACGAACAAGTCGTGCATCTGGTGGGCCACTCTGAGCTTCAAATCGCAAAGATCTGAGGTGCACTGCCACTGCGCCCGTCACCCAGAGACATAAGTTGACAAGTACAATGTGCCTGTAATTTCACCAACACCCATATACCCTTCAAAACCGGAACACAGTAATGCTCACATTACCGCTTGGCAGCAGAAATAGGTAAGATGGCAGTACTTCCTTGGACGAGCTCTTTCATAAGGAGCTCTACTACCACTGCTGTCATTTTTTTATATAAAAAATAAGTGCGCATTTGACCTCCATCTCAACTGATGGAAAATGATGGTGAGGTCGAGGTCGAGGTCCAAGTTAAAGCGTTCGGGGAACAAGTCTGCAGGCAGGGAATTCCACACCTTAGCCGCTCGCCATACAAGTGTGGAGGCGAAACGGTTCGTGCGAATCCGGGGTATATCCACAACATAGGGGTGGAACCCCTGCCCACGTCTAGTCTCCCGATGATGGAAAGGGGAAGGCGAAATCAAATTATGCAATTCCATCACACACTCTCCGTGATATATCCTGTAGAATACCGATAAACTGGTAACTCTACTGATTCCGAGTCACCTATAAGCCTCTTAGCACTCTTGTTTATTGAATCCAAGGTGGCCAGTTGGTATTTAGCAGAGCCATCCCAAAGGTGGCAGCAGTACCCCATACTCGACCGGACTTGTGCTTGGTACAGCTGAAGCAACTGTCCCGGTGTGAAGTAACGCCTCACCTTGGAAATGATGCCAAGCTTCTTGGCTGCATTTTTGGCCATGGATTCAATATATCTGCCGAAATTCAGATCGGACAACAGGTCCATTCCAATTAGGTGAAGACGGTCGACTATCGGTATGGATATATCACGAAAAGTCGGAGTCAGGTGAAAGGGCATCCGTTTAGTGGAGAAAAGATACGCCTGCGTTTTGGTAGCATTAAATTTGTCAAGATTGGCATCGCCCCAATCGGAAACTGCCTTAATGCAATGCTGCCAATTGCCAACCCGTAACCATGGAGCGTGTATCCGGAATACCGGCAAAATAAAAATTGATCATAACTTATAAATAATTATAATAATTTAGCAAATATACACGAAAATCTTAAAATCTATAATAAAAACCTTTCTTCACTCAGAGAGGTAATAAACTCTCTGAGTGAAGAACAAAATTTCTCATAGATGGCGTTACGGCATTAAAGTTGTTAAAAACCAAAAAACATGAAACTGCAACAAACATATAGAAAGATCCGTAAGGTATGCTCCTTTGTTCCGTGGCTTAATCGGCAGAGCATCTGCCTTGCCTGAGATTGCTGGTTTGAATCCAGCCGGGTCGAATGAATTTTTATTTATTAGGGCGTGTTCAAATTGACCGCTGTTAGAAGCGTTGGCGCGACTGTCGCACTGCTGAAGTGCGACTGTCGCACTGCTGAAGTGCGACTAGATTTTCTGATGGAACTGCTATCCCATATTGCAGGGAGTTGTTTTACATTCTCTATAAAGTCTCCTATTCAATTTTCATCCATCGTGGTTAATTTAAAAAATTAATATCCTCAATCAAATAACCTCACTAACCGTGACTGCAACCGAGCGTGGTTGCAGCGCGTCTAACAGCGGCTAATTTGGACGCGCCCTAATAAGTGATCTTTGCTGTAATAATTATAAAAAACTAGTGGTAGTAGTTTTACAAAAAATAATTTAATGTCATGGTAGTAAAACATCGTAACATTCAACAAACTTAGAAATTACATTTAATTTGAATCAACTTATGTAGCCCGTTGACTAAATAACTTCATATCTATGATCCCTGTCGTTATACCTTGAATATTTTTCATTTGCAGTTTTGAAGAAGACCTGTTTATTAATACCAGAGACTGGCCCTTGTCGCGCTGGTATCCGAATGTACTATTTCGATCCAGCCAAAAAAAACTGCTCCCAGTTCCTTTGGGGAGGTTGTCAAGGAAACGGTAATAGATACAAAACTTTGCAAGAGTGTACCGACACCTGTCTGAGTAAAGAGAATTGGAAAGGTAAGTATAATATGAGCTAGTGTAACGCAAAAGAATAAAGTGCTTCATAGTCGCTTCAAACTCAAATGGCTTTGATTGGTTCCGCATAACAATGAAAGTGTGGAATCTATCACTTTGGAAAAAATATATAACAAAATTGCGGGTATTACTAAATATGGTGTGAAAACACGATCCTTAAAAATGTTCACGATAGAAAGTAAAATAGAAACTTACATCAAAATTTTACAACAAAATCGCTGTATTCAATGTATACTTTACATATACCAACATTGACTTACAATTATATGGACGTCGGGTCCGCGCTAAAAAGTGTCCGAACTTATAGGGCGTTAAAATCGTATACAGAGCGTCGTTCACGCTTTAGTCTTCGTTTGTTCGACTGACAGCGAAGCAAGCAAAATTAGACAGTACTGCGATGACATTACAATTTAAATTCAACGTTTTAGCTTTTTCATATTCCTTTACATGTCACTACGTTTAAATAGGTTGACTTGGGACATTTTTTTCGTGGTTTTTGTATTAGACCCGTCGTCCATTTATTTGTAAGTCAATGTATACCAATGATTTTTTTTATATCAACTGAAGTAGACAGAACAAGTATAATATACGATATAGATTAATTTTAGAAACAAAATTAAACTTGCGACCCCTATGCTCATTGATAAAGTTAGCTCGTCTTTTGTAGGGCACTGTACAAAATTTTTCATTACATTTGATTTCACACTTTGAAATAGCTTTAATTTCGTTTATAAACAAATTAATTCTAAAATAAAGCCAGTGTTTCCGCCTCTCGACCCAAGGTGAATGAACTGTATTAGTATGGGATCCGCATTCCGCGCGCTGAAATTTAATGTGAGTAAAATAAGAATAGATGGAGAAAATTTGACAGGGGGTCTACTCTCGATCTCCGTCCGACGTCCGTCCGAAACAATTACTGTCAAATAAGTAATATTCGACAAAATTAAAAGACAAGTATCAAGTATGAAGCTTCATTCGCGTCACGCGTCTTTTCATTTGGTCAAGTATTGCTTATTTGGCAGTAATTGTTTCGGACGGAGATCGAGTGTAGACCCCCAGACCCGATCTTGGCAAGCGCTCGATGGGCAATTACAAATTTTGGGTTCATTGTGAATTTAATAACTATAGGTCTTCAATTGAAAACCCAGAACTCAAAAGTTTATGGAATTACATCTATTTGCCAACTTTTATCTAATAATGGGATAACGGAAGTACAATAAACTGGATTCATCCCCTAATGTGTCACCCTTAGAGATGGAATATTTTCTACAAATTTAAATGAAACCAGTACTGAGGTACCAAACTTCTGTCTAACAAATAAAGAATGATCGAAATCGGTTTACAAACATCGGAGTAATCGCGTAACAACAAAAAAAAGTCGAATTGAGGACCTCATCTTTTTTGAAGTCGGTTAAAATAGAGACCCACATAATAGGTATACGACAGTAAGCACTGTGGTACCGTGTCTTTAGTACTATTCAAGATCCCACGAAGCAAATAAGACCATTTTATTTTTTTTAGCTGGACGACCCCGCTGGTGCCACCTGTCGTTTGACTATGGCTTCTGTTTCGGAGGAATACGCAGATACTACTACGATAGGCTGTACAAAGTTTGCAAAGAAACTGTCTATTCTGGTTGCGGTGGGAATAAAAATAATTTTTATTCTTTAGAACAGGTAAGAAATGTTTACACTTAGAAAAAAATCCTGCGATCCGGCTGGATTCGAACCGACATCTGGTACCAGACGCTATGCCAGCTAAGCCACAGTACGAACGAGCGAACCTTATGAAAATTTCTATGTACTTGTTGAAGATCTGTATTTAGTTCTTAACGACTTTTTGCAGTAGCGCCGTCTGTGACAAATCTATTTCTTCACTCTACTAAGTGTTCGATCATTTTATTAATAATAATAGGGGTTAAAGTATGAAATTGCCGATTTGTACTGAAAATCTAAATTGTTTATTTTTT
>NW_020653492.1:3152985-3164737 GCF_003589595.1 Hyposmocoma kahamanoa
CAAAGAACCTATTGCAATAAAACGGCAATTTCATACTTTAACCCCTATATTATTATTTTTATTTTATTATTAAGAATAACAACAGCCAACTTAAATACATTTTCATCATCATCATCTCACCCGTTAACACATATAACATACAAATACATTTTACAAAGAAAAAAAATTCTTAAATAACTTAGGGCAAAATCCACAATGTCATAAATTTTTGAAGCCTGAAACGAACAGAACAATACAAAATTAGTAGTAGAATTTTAAATTTTAATAAAATTTAAAATAAAGTCGACAATAACTTATGTATCGTGATGTTGCATACATATATTAATAAGATATATTTCATGTATAACTAATGGCATATTATATATTATATTATCGATAATATATATTTATATATAAAAACTATTTCTAAATTTTCATACATTTAAAAAAACATGTGCAGATTATATGTAACGTGTAAAAATATTCAAAAACATTACAATAGGTGTAGATATAACATATCTATTTTATCTACAGACTTAATTTTTTTTTAAAACCTTTAGTACCAATGATAGAGTCGGTTTTACTAAAGTGCACATTATAACTGTTGACAATTCGTGACAACACTGCATTCTTCCCATAGTTAGTAGAATGGGGCCTGTGACGAGTGCGGCGCCCTGGCACACGCAGCGCTAACTGCTCCAGAATTTCATGGCAGTCCAGACGCCCGTGAAAGATGTCGTACAACAAACCCATATCCAACACTGTATGACGTTTACTCAGCGTTAGCAGCTCATACTCCTGATAGATGTCCTCGTAAGAGGAATCATCACACGGAAATCTATGTTTTATATGACGTACGAATTTCCTCTGTATACTCTCAATGCGATTTTTGTGTACGGTATAAAGTTGGAGCCTATATTGGGCAGGCGTACTCCAATGTACTGTGAACGTTGGTTGTAAATGATTTTGATACTAGTGACAGATATGAAAGGTTTACACGTAGCTCTGTTAACTATACTGTCAATACGAAGGCGAAATGACGTTTTGGAATCTAGCAAGACGCCGAGATCTCTCATTGATTCTACTCTTTCCAGTACATGATCGTCGATTTTATACACATGTAAACGATATTGGATTCATTTTACGCGTAAAGCTAATGCATTTGAAAATACTTATTGTTATTTTATTATTCACGTAATAAGACATTAAATAGTTGAGATCCTATTGAATTAAATTACAGACAGATGTAAAATTCACTTGCATAAAAACTTTCTTGGCACCGGCATATAAGAGGTGTTTAGCGCTACTGAAGCATATGTGAATATCATAAATATACGCATTATAAAGGAGAGGTCCAAAATCCGAGCTCTGTGGGACACTCAATGACACAGAAGTGAAATCAGATCTATATCCACCAAGTGCAACTGCCTGAGAGCGATTGTACAGATATGACGTGGTCTACCTCAGAAAATCACCATGTCTTTCTAACGATTCTAGTTTATAAAGCAGGATAGAGTGATCCACACGATCAAAGGCTTTCTGAAAATCCATGTAGATCACATCAACCTGTCTTCCATTTTCCATCCGATCTAATACAAAGTTCGTAAATAAAGCTAAGTTAAATATAGTAGAGCGACCCCTCAGGAAACCATGTTGGGACGTAGATATACTGCTCGTTATCACTGGGTAAATGTGCAGGTAGACTAGTTTTTCAAATATTTTAACTACGATGTTGAGGTTAAATGTAGGACGGTAATTATTAATCACAGATTTACATCCTTTTTTTATAAACTGGGATATTATGGGTTCTTTTCCAGATTGCAGGAAAGACACATATTTAAAGAATTATTGAAAAGAATAGCGATGGGAAGAGCCAATGATTTAGCGCAATGAGATAAAAAAATTAGAGATATTCTATCACAACCCGCACCTTTACTTTTGTTTATGCTATTAAGGTGTTCCTCCACAACTGACTCTGATATACTTATTTGTGATATTGTATTATTGCCATAATATAAGGTATGAGGTATATTATGATGACATAATATTATGGCATCTAGAGTTGGTGTTCTGTGCAGACATAATAAACGCATCCTTAAAAAAAATCATTATATTATGCGTTACACATTTGTTGCCCTTCTGAGAAATTTATCATAAGCATAAGTGAAAGCTTTGGGATAATTAGAGCCTCCTCGTTTTGACTTCATATATGTCCAAAAATATCTAGGAGTATTCCGTATATTATATTCAGTATTTTTAATGAATTCTCTGAAACATTCCTGATTCTGATCATTTTATTCAAACCATCTTCACCCGCACTGCTATAATTACCAGAACCAACCACCAATAAATAGTTACAGTTTGGATGATTATCAACTAATTTCGAGGGATTATTTAATAAATAATCTATACGGCCGATGAAGCCACGAAGACTGGGAGGTGTGTACACTATAACTATGTATAAATCACATTGTGATGTTATGGAGTGCACAGGTACTCTGACACACAAGGATTTGGCAGTATTACCATTCATTCAATACGTTTACTTCGAGTTTCTTACGAGTACAAAATGATAACCCTGCCCCCTCTAGTTTTTTTTACATAAACTTCCATTCCTGTATCAGCGAAAGATGTCATGATGCGTATCACATAACTCGCCGTCAAATATGTCACTTTACAACCAAATCTCTGTAAACAATAAAATGTCGTAGGTACTATTTAGTATTAGTATTCAATCCCCGAACATTCTGGTAATAAATTATAACAAACTAGTGGAGTAATTTCACAATAAATAATTGAACATCACGGTGGTGAAACATTCAATAAGTTTAATAACAGGTGAGAAAGTTTAAAATTCTTGTTTTTTTTTCAGTGTAATCAAGTATGTACTTTGGGTAATAAACCACTTTCTGGAAATGCAACGAAGAAACGGACCGGACTGAAAAAAGTACTTATTATTAATCCGTCGAGTACGATAACTAAGAAAACGCCTGCTACGGGAAAAAGTTCATGGATCGAAACTGATACTACTCCAAAAATTGACACCACTCAAAAAATTGAGACCACTCCAAAAATTGGCACTACAAAACCAACCGATAAAGGAACTCCAGTACCGGGACCTCGACCAACAAAAAAACACCATAAAGCTCACTAGAAGTTGTTTTTACGTGATTAATTAGCTATTACTTTTTTTTATTACAATATAAGTGACTGAACGAACACGTTGTGCACCTGATGGTAAGCTACATGCCCGTCCATAACAGTTGCAGTGCCACTCAGAGCTTTTAATGGCAAAGATATGAGAGGCACTGCCACTGCGCTTGTCACCCTGAGACATAACTTGACAAGTACCATGTGCCTGTAACTTCACCAGCATTCTTAACCCTTCAAAACCGGAACGCAGTAATTACTGCTTGGCGGCAGAAATAGTTAAGGAGCTCTACTGCAACAAATCTGTCAATCTGATATAATTATGGCTATTTATAAAAAAAAGACCTTAAAAAACTGAACTCAAATTACTGGTGACATCGTCTGCTTAAAATATTTACATGCATTATATACTATCATGGACCACTAACTCAGGAAGATTGCCAATCACGGTACTAGACAGCGTAGTCGGGTTTAGTACGTATTGGTACATCAGTTGTAGCGACGCACTATGATTCGCCCAGAACATGCTAGCTGGACAAAAATATTTATTGCTATTTTTTGCATTGTCGGGTTTTCTTATTACCTATTATGACTACCTAATGACATTTTAGGGTCAGGGGATCCATTTTGAGGGGAGGGGGGAGAGTGAGTGGTGGTATTATGGTTAGATAAAAAAATCCTTTTCTCATTTAAATAATAAATATAATGTAAAGATAAAAAAAATAACAACGACGAGTACAGTCACGTAGTGAGAAAATAGGTGTAGCAGGTACAAAATAATGATCAACTAATTAACTAACACTTATTTAGTATTAGTAATACAACTTATAATCTTAGTACTTATAATCTATAATTAACTTATACTTTATAATTCTCTCATACTCCATAATTAACTAACACTATTAACTAATCTCTAATTCTCGGTATCTCTAATTTCTTCTTCCGAAGAATCAATTTCAGTATACTCGTAGTCAGACATGCTAACATTAGGACTGCTAATATTTTGACTTCGATGTACAGGTGGAGTATTATTAAATCTAATACTTCAGAAGGGAGGCTACCTGTGTTTTTTTTGGGAACCTCTCTTAGGTCGTTTATTACAGGGTCAGATGTGATCAACAACATATTAATTAAATCTTTATTCGTGGCAATACGTGACCGTTTACAAGTATTATGCTCACGGAATCTTCTGCAATCTTTATTGCGATCTTCCTGAGCTTCCTCAGAAAGGTGCCCAATTGGTAGCAGAGCTGACTGAATAACATCCGTACTGTTTACAAGAATTTTGTGTACAGTAGCAGACATGTAATACCACGGATAAAGATTTATATACAAATGTCTAGTGGCTTGTGCTAAAGATTTAAATTTCTCGATGTTAATATCGTAACCGGAAGCTAAACTTCTGAGTATGGTGGCAAAATTTTTTATAAGAGTCACATCTACACCTGTAATATATGTAATATATGCTAAACTTTCAAAACAACGAATCCATGCATGCAGTGTAGATAAACCAAAACCAAGGTTGTCCCTATTAACTATATACTCCCTAGATTCATCATTCATAACTTTTGGGGTAGCTCCACAAATATAGCACTTTTGTGACGAAGAAGTTTCAGTCACAACATTGCACATTTTACCGTCAATCATTGTGAAAAGTAGTTTTATTTTGACAGGTATCTCTTTGCCATCAACGTTACATATTGTCGGCTGCAACTGGTTTATTTCCTCCATGACTTTATTTGTTTCTGCAACGGTAAAGTCGGTAGTTTCCTTGGAGAAAATAAACTTAATAGGTCGACAAGTCATTGATGAAGATGGACGAGGATTCTAACAAGCAATGTTGGTAACATTGCTTGGCTTTCGTCGTACAATTGAAGCGGCACAAAGGAAAACACAAATAAATATTCATCTGTGGCGTCATTACTGGTGAATTTTTGTTTGTAGGTGTTATGACCGGAACTGCCATCACAACCCCACTTGCTTATAAGAGTGAATGGTGCCTCTAAAGAAGAAGATTTAAGAACTTCATGCTGCGCATTCATTAAACGTTCAACTGTTTTATTTAAAACAGCATGAAGTTTAATTTCTGCACGAACTTCATCCACAAATAAATCTTCTTCACGAGGAAAACATTTCATCTTAGCTTACCTAAGTCTATACATTGATGGAAATATCTTATGACCTGCTTTCATACTCCACTTTTGCTTTTGCACCGCGTTTGCTTTTGCTGTAGGCGTGGCTTGTTGACGTGGAGTCCACATATAATATGCAAAAAACTCTTCCTTCGTTAAGCACCTTTGACTGTTGTGTTCACTATCACTGGCAGTAGGTCTTATGGCTTTGCACTTTTCGGGACTTTCCTTAGCGTCCCTAATCCTGCATAAACAGCAGCCAACTTTCGGTGCCCAAACAGTCGCGCTGAAAATTCTGCTGCAGCCACTAACTGATTAGTGTCGCGGGTACTGAGCAAAGCCTCAACTCTTCTCCTTTTCGTTTTATCACTGGACTCTTAAAACTCTTTGCTTGGACGTTCAGGAGTTCAAGATACAGTGGATGAAGATGTCTTTGCGTGGCAAAGGAACATTTTAAAGACAAAGTCTTTTGATGTCCACTCTTCATTTTTTTTCAAAAAGTCATCGCGGGTCTTTTTGTGCGTGTACCATTTTTTTTCTAAATTTGAATTAAATGCGCTGATTGTCATCTTTAGCGCCCTTGAAGAATCATCGGTGACACCGGAGAAGTCATATTTTGAAGATAGGAAAACAAACTCGCTATTCCGGTTTTCTTTGCCATGTTTAAGCCACTCCTCAAAAAGTTTTAATCTTGAGATTGCGAAGAGGTGCTCTAGAAAAAAAATAAAAAATATATGTTCCACAGCAGTCCACAGCTTAGATTTATTACTATTGGAAAGAAGAGAGTTCAAGTTACCACATATGTTAGTTTTAGGTCTGTGACACACGTTGATAAACGTGTAACTTTCCGGATCCAAAATACATAAAAAAACGGGAAAAAATTAGTTAAATTTAAATTTGGGATTACGTAAAAAAATAACGGGCTATAACTTGTTACGTTGTTTTATAAATTAAGATAGTACATACCTTTACCTTCAAACCATTATTAAAATCACTGTCATATGTATTCGCGTCACATGCAAAATTGCTAATGATAATTAGTGCATTTACCCCATTTCTTATATACTTACCTGCTTACCTTAATTACCGTAACCCCCAGTGTAATTAAATTCTTGGAATTCGAGTATCGTGGGTTTTATCTATCATATTAGTAAACAATTTCCGGGAAATTCGATAATGACTTTTGTCCAGCTAGCTTATTCTAGTCGAACGTATAGTGCGACGTACTCGTTTGGTTTTCCAAATAGCTATTTCAGTAATTGTGAGATAAGTTTTTTGTACTCAATTTTGGTGACAATTTTTATTATTTAATTACTCGAATATATCCTCGTGAAATATTAAAGAATATTTCAGGTTACCACACTCGAATATTAAATAATACTTCGTGATGGTATTCTATAAATATTTCAATAAAAAAAAATTATCACCAAAATTGAGTACAAAAACCTTACCTGAAAATTACTTATTTGCCAAAGCTAATCTAATTTCTAGTAGTAACAAGCAAATTAACTAGATGGCGTTTATTTTACATTATTTTATGGATACTGCCGTCTATGCTTTTATTTTGTTTAGGATTAGCGCCACCTACCCATATTAGCAAGAGTTCATCAATTACTTTGTAACACAAAATGCCATACTCTATTGAGACGCATTAGTTCATAATTACTATCTTAATAATCAAAAACTTCAAAGAGTATCAGAGGTGAGAGATCTGGGGATGCATCCGGATAGTAAGCTAATATTTACTTCCCACTATGAAAAAATTACGAGGAAGGCTTTTAAATTACTAGGTTTTATATTTAGACAATGTAGCGATTTTAAGAATCCTGACAGTCTTATGCTGTTATACAATGCATATATAATATCTAACCTAGAGTATGCATCCACTGCTTGGAACCCCAACTATATATAAACATGTCGACATGATCGAAAGAGTGCAAAATAAATTTGTTAAAAGATTGAAGTATAAATATTGGAAATTCAAAAAGAGCTTAGGGATCAAATTTTTCTTTTCAAAATTATTGATAATCACATTGATTCTACTTACTTATTAAGCCAAATTTCATTAAAATGTCCAAGACCCAACCTACGTCCGCGAGGCCCATTTTCAATACCTTATTGTCGCACTAATTATTTTAAAAATAGGTTCCTTGTACGGGCTTGTACACAATTTTATAACGAATATCAAGAAATTAATATATTTGACAATAAGATATTCCGGTTCAAATCTGCCATTAGAAAGCTTTTATGTTATTAACATAATTAGTAATTGATCGTAGGAATTTCTCTTAGTGTTCGATCGATACAACAAACTAGTGGAGTGATTTCCCATTACGTAATTGAATATCATGGTGGTTGAACATCATGATATCCAATAAATTGAAATTATAATTAAAAGTGATTTATTATATATGAGTTGCTTATAGCTATGTATAAATCTGCCTATCCAACGTAACTATTTTAAACATTAGTGGAAACTGTTTTGGCTGGTGTTTGTTTCATATTTGTTAAACATGAAATGTATTATATGATGCTGTAAGTTTCCCAAATAAATGAAATAAAAAATAAAAATTAATAAATAAAAATATTTCTCACAGTTCAGGAAGTAATTTTAGCTCATATTCAATATTTTTGAATAATATAACAAGGAAGAAATCTAACCGCTCATGCGATGCGCTCATCCTACCGCAAAATGGCGGCTATTTGGTTTCGCAAATTAGAAAAGGATTCAGTTTAAATACAAATAAAAAATAAAAATTATTATTCTGAATTACTAAATAAATACCCTCCGTACTACAACAAAAACATCTCAACTAAAATGCAGTAATACACCGCAAATCCTGCACTTAAAAAGCACTAATGAAATTTTTGGTGTACTTGGGTAAATATGATAATATTCCGTTTGAGTGGTTCTAATGTTTACCATGAAATTATATTTATTTTATTAATAAACATTTATATTCAGGGTAAACTTAAAAAACGCTACTTATGTTTTCAATAAATAAACACCGACATCACTAGCCCAAACAATAACACACACGATTGTCGTGACGTATTTTTGAAGTTGTTTATTTTTTTTAAATGACAGACCCAGGCATTAAAAACTTTATGGTTTGCTAGAGTAGTTACCGAAATAGCAATTAGTATTAGTTATTTTACCTGTTATAACTTCGATATCCGATAAATCGGTATAAAATCATCACCGGCACCTCTGGGTGTGGTATGCTTCCAGAGACGCATGAATCGCGTGAGCGGCTATCTACTCATATTTCATATTAAAGCAAAATTAATTGATACCCACGGCCATTTACATAATATAAACTACTTCCAAGCTGTCAATCAGCGCTATCTTGATAATAGATGAGATTTTGACCTTTTTCGGAGTTGCGATCTGTACTATAGAGATTAGCAATCTTCTTGAGTTATGGATCTTCTGTATCTATGCGCACATCTATCAGTGAACTGCTCCGGACCCCACTTCTTTATATACCATAGATTAATTTAACCTACAACACCTACATACTAAATATTTTCTAAGAATGTTAAAGTAAAAAAAATTAAATTTAACCAACCGTTCTCCACAATGCGTTGTTTCTAGCACAGATACGGGGGGTGGCTGAAAATAAATTTCTTTTTTACTATTTCCAATATAAGAATAATTCTGGCCACTATCGTGAAGCATTCGTTGTTATTGTTCTCAAAATGATCGTCACTCTTTTGTTTATTACGTTTCGTTTTACACGGACAAGATGGAAGAAAAAAGCAAAATGTTTAAAAATTATCAATTCTTTTTTTTTAACAGACTAATGTATCTTTTTAACAAATATGTTAAAAAAAACAGTGCCAACCTTTAAATAAATTTGTTATATCAAAGTGTGTGTTTGTTTTTGATTTCACCAAATCATAAAACTACAATCTATAGCTGGTGGTTGGTAATAATTATTATGTACGCGATAACAACATAATATTACATCCGTTATGAAAACATTTATTTTCCTGTTTTGAAATTATTGTTTTCTAAATAAAAGTATTGTTTCCGCTCTTATTTTAAACCTGAAGTTTCTTATATCACGTTTTTAATTTGTAGACTTTGAAATGATACGAACACATTCAAATAATTTCGTTAAATTAATTGTATTCACTTTATTTATTTATTTGACCTTTTTTTGTAATGCAAGTCATGCTTATTACGATTTCAAAACGATAGCACCACCTGTAAACGTCTATATCACAACAAAATTTGTACCAGCAGGTAAGAATTTACATTTTATAAATTCGACCTGGTTCGACATTTTAGCCCATAAAATATCGGATTTCTCATCCATATTGACACCGATATCCTTATTTCATCTCATATCGGACACAAGTTGGCCAATATAGAGACAACATGCGGACTTCTACCGGCGAAAAATCCCATGGTGACCTACTCGGGGTAACATCATAGCATTTTGTTATTGCTTGCTTGCTGTAATTATTATTTTTCTAATTTTGCAGTCAAGTATAAAACCTGTTTATTAATACCAGATTCTGGTCCTTGTCGTGCTGATATCAAAATGTATTATTTCGATCCAGCCGCAAAGAACTGTTCAGCTTTCACCTGGGGAGGTTGTCAGGGTAACGGCAACAGATTTGACACCGAAGAGGATTGCTTAGGTTATTGTTTAACTCATGAAAACGAGCGACGTAAGTATTGAAAAATTTATAACGAAACTATACTAGTTGGAAATGATCGAGGAACGTATCGCGAACAAAAGAGTATCACTTTTTTGTGTTAGCAAGTGACGGACACGTCTGTACATAACAATTGCTTTGACACTTGGAGCTTGCCACTCACTACGCCCGTCACCCTGAGACATAAGTTGACAAGTCCCATGTGCTTGTAATTTTACTAGCACCCAGTAGCAGTACTTCCTTGGACGAATCCTTTCACACGGAGCTGTACTGCAACTAAATTTGATTTCTCTTCACGCCACCTCTCCATCGATTTGGTCTTCCCCTTCATCGCTTCTGCCGAGTTATTCATGTAATATTTTATTGAGTTTAAATTAATTTTTAGCGAAACCACCTAGTTATTGTTCGCTTACCTTTGACTACGGATATTGTTTCGGGTCAGTAGAAAGATGGTACTTTGATACACATTTCAAATTGTGCCAAAAAACTATATATTCCGGATGTGGCGGCAACAACAATAATTTTGGTAACGAAGCAATGGTAAAGTATACAAGTCACTTTTCTAGCTTACACTTTCCCACTGTGCCCATAAGGCCCGGCGCCCATTCTCGTCAAGGGATCCTTCGGTATTTCCTACATACAAGTGCACACTGACGTCAATAATCATGCTGAAGCATACCGTTGCATCATCGTGCTCTCGCCTAGCCTCTCTTCGGGCTCCCAATATGCTAATTTTCTTGAAACCATTGGTCATTGGAATTGAGATTATATTGCAATTATGACGATATTTGTTACTGTTAGCAATTTGGACTTCAAATTAAATGTTTTTTTTTATGTTAAATAATTAGAAGACTGACGTAGTCTTCGTGCATGACGCCATTGAATATCAATAAAACTGTAATGGCAGTGATTCGATGGCTAGCCACTTTTTTTTTATAAAAGTGCACATTTTAACTCCATCTCACCTGATGGAAAGTGATGCTGAAGTCGACAATGTAGCATGCACACCTAAATAATGTCTATTCACTCTCGCCTTGAAAAGGTCCACGTTATAGCGTTCAGAGAACAAGTCCGCAGGTAGGGAATTCCACTCTCGAGCCGCTCGCCGTATAAATGTGGAAGCGAAACGCTAGAGGTGGAATCCCAGCCAACGTCCAGCCTCCCCATGATGGAAAGGGAAAGGCGGAATCAAATTATGCAATTCCATCGCACACTCTCCGTGATATATCTTGTAGAATACCGTTAAGCAGGCAACTTTACGGCGGTGTTCAAGACTCTGCAACTTCGCCTCTACTAATTTTGCCACGATTGTTGATTTAATCCAAGGTGGCCAGTTAATATTTAGCAGACATGCCACTACTCTTAACTTTTAACAGAATACCAAGAGTACTAAATCCTGCCATTGGCACTTTATCGACACAACTGAGATGATTTAAAATTAGCAAACTTGGAGACCAGATCAGTCGCAACGTCGCAAGCTGGTTTATTACCAGTAGTATACTTAAATAAATGTTAGTCTTACTGAAGAAAATCCTCTGGCTCCCTAACCATATTCCCGAATGGTGTGGTATCCCAAAACTTTTCGCAACTTTGTTTCTGTAGCTAAGACAATTTTAACTGAAGTTTCAACTATAATGTTAATCATGAAGGTATATTGCAATTCGGCTAATCAAAATTCCTGTCGTCGCGCATCCTGTTAGTGGGCGCCGGGCCTCAGTCACCATTTTCTTATATTCTAACGTTATTGTTATACCGATGTGTATTTCAAAAAGCAATAATAGGGGTTAAAGTATGAAATTGCCGATTTGTACTGAAAATCT
>NW_020653492.1:3165137-3171367 GCF_003589595.1 Hyposmocoma kahamanoa
CTATTGCAATAAAACGGCAATTTCATACTTTAACCCCTAATATTTTTGGCAAAGTGTATTTTTAGTACGAAAATAAAACCGTATCGTTTTTCATATCAAATATAATTTTATCATGCTTCAACCGCACCACTTTTTTTATTATTCAATTCGTTTTGTTAATTTCCAAGTACGTTAATGTTATATTTTTGTTGTTTTTTCCTTTTTTTTGTAACAAATTATTATTATCAAAAAGAAAATATACTCATTTGACCGAAACAAATACTACCACACAAAAAAAGAAACTAAAGAGATAAAAAAAATAATTAATAGAGTTAATATTAACAACCTCGCAAGGCTAACACCATAAACAAGGACTTTTGTTCTCTTACAAAAGTAGGCAATAAATTTAACAAAAATTTACTCTCAAGCTTTTGTTAACCTATCTGACACTTTTTAGATCTGTATTTGGTAGTAAGGTCGTGCAAGCGTCTTTCTGGACTACCCATGCCCACCCCGCTGCTGCGTTTTGCGTGAGACTGGAATTTACGTTAGCGCTTTCTTTTCTTACCGTACAGAGTTACCACCGTTTAAAATAAAATTTGATAGAATATTAAAAGTTTTTGAACAAAATGTTGTTATTTATGATGTCACTAATGTAGTCTTGTGAGGTTGTTAGTATTAGAGATGCCACGAATAGTGATTAGGCCGAATACCGAATATTCGGCCAAAGCGCCGAATATTCGGCTGCCGAACGTTAGGCGTAAGATCTGTGCATTTCACGCGCAACCTGTTACGACCTGTCTCATTGCGCTGCGTGCGGAGGTAACGGGGGTGGGGTGTTTTTGCTGAAAAATGATAAAACGATAGAATCAATACATGACAGTTTCCAGACCTGTTTTGAAGAAGTCGGTACAGATAATATGCAAAATGATGAGGATGTGGAGAAAAGTTCTATTCCACATGAGATCGATCATTATTTGAAAACTATTCACCTAGATCGGGCGCAGATCCTTACTAGTGGTGGGCAGCAAACACAAAGCAGTATCCAAGCCTGTCAAAATTTGCTAAGATTTATCTATCGTCTCCTGGCAGTAGTGTTTATAGTGAGAGGCTATTTTCAGAAGCAGGAATTGTTTATAAGGAAAAACGGAATCGTTTGTTACCAAACAATGCTGAAAAAATGTTTTCATACACCACAACCCGCAACTAGTTGATTTTAAGTATTAAAGCAATAATTTGTGATTAAAATACATGATATATTTTGAATAATATGTGCTTTTGTTCATTATTTGATATTCGGTATCCGGCCGAATACTCGTAATATTCGACCGAATACCGAATAGTAGCTGAATATTTGTGGCATCTCTAGTTAGTCCCTAATATATACAACCCTGTTTATTACGAGGGGCATTCAAAAAGTAATATCTCCATCGCTCTAACTTCTATTTCTCTCAAAGCTACTAAAACTATGTATAGTATTTTAGAGGTAACCTCACTCTATTTAGACACTTTTTTCATTTTCAGATTGACTGATTAGATCAATGGATTTGAAGGCAAAAATATGAGCATTAATGAGTTTTTGGAAGAGAAAAACTTGTGCAGGAAATCCATATCGCTTGAAGAATGTTTATGGGAATGCTGTAGTGGACATAAGCAATGTTCGGCGCTGACTAAAGAAGTTTGGAAACAGAGAATCGGAAATTATAGATAAACCGAGAAGGAGCCGGCCGATAACATCAAGTACAGATTCAAATCAAGAACAAGCTGGCGAAAAGACCGACGCATTACAGTTCAGAATGTTCTTCTTTTTTTCGTTGCACTTTTGACAGAGCAATCGTGGTTATCATGGAATATGTTTGTCAGGGGCTGATGTAGCTCGCCTCACGATATCGCGCGCTCTCTCTCTCTCTCTTTGTTTGTGGACTCTCACGTGCACTCATGCAAAGGACCGCCTAAAGCAGACCTTGTTTGGTCAATTCATCGCATGAGCTTCTCTCCACCCTCCGCACGACAAGATGCTCTATAGAGTCAAAGCTTCTTCTTGAGACGTGCCCATATAGCTCTGCTCAGGAAACAGTTTTATTGATGGCTTGGATATCCATTAACATATACCACGAAGCTTGAATATCCATTACAACATTCCATTACACATTCATCAAGCGATTATGGTTTTCCTTCTACCAAAAACTTATTGACGGTTCTTTGTTTTAGCCTCAAATCCACTGATCTAATCAGTCATTCTGAAAATGACAAGAGAGTATATATAGATTAAGGTTACCTCTATTACACCATGCATAGATAGTTTAGTAGTTTTGAAAGAAATAAAAGTAAGAGCGATGGAAGCGTTACTTTTTGAATGCCCCTCGTATTATATTCTTTAAGGAAGTATTTTCAGCCACAGTCCGCGACACTGAATTGAATTTACTATTATTTTTTATTGCAGTGTAACAAAATCTGTACATTTAACTCAAAAGTTACGACTCTTAGACCAAAACGAATAACCGATAATATTAAACGAATAGTCATCATCAATCCACATGACTCAAGAACTACCTCTACCACCAATTCCATAACACGCTCTAAAGTAACAAGTAAGTTGATGTAGCATCTGAAAAGTTGGCAAAATATGTGATTTGACCTTGAAATAGCTAATATTAGTAAAATTTCACATAGTCAATATCCTTTGAATCCATATTCCGCCTACTGACCGGCCGCAATTCTTTTGTTTTTCTTTTATAAGGCGCTTTAACTACAACGGTGACTGCGAGGTTGTAGTTTTTAGGGTTACCAGTAGTCCGAAATGACGTTTGGTCGAAATTTCATAACCTCGAAAGTAATTTTGAGAGGAAAATGTTTTTTCTTTTAAACCTAACCGAACCTAACGTGTCTTTGCGACAAACATTCAATATATCCTGAAAGAACAACTGTTTCGTTATAATTCAGCTTTCGGGGGAATAAAAATTCGAACAAACGTTATTTCGGAAAAAAAATTTTCGACTTTGTGATATGTTTCGACCAGTTTATAGCTTTCGTACATTAATTTTAGGTTTCTAATTATTTGTTATCTTTTTAAGCTGATGGCCTTATAGTCAATATTAAATTAAACAGTAATGAAATAAAACTAATTGGAATGTCGATTTCCTACCGAAGCACTGCAGTATTTTGCGCGCGCAAGCATTTTACTAATTTTTTTTAAATTTAGATTTTGTAAAAATTTTACAACTGAATATTTTTTCCATAGACATAACATCTCACTCACTGATAAAAATTCAACATTTGGGCGTCGGTATGACCTGTGAAATTGTGTTTTTTTATGCTAGTTTCAAATTTCATGCATATTGGTCGAGTTACAGGAGAGTAATTCCAGTCGTAGATTGTGCAATTCAAGCGAATGCTAAGAAAGCCTGACTCACATCGCTTGGTGTGCTTAATCGGTAGGATTAGCGCCTAAACGTAAACCCTAGAGCTGTAATACAGGTCTCATTGATACGAACTGCAGCTCTCAAATTCAACTTACTTAGTCTATTTAATGTAAACCGTAGGTGCCTTCCCCTTGAGATATTTTTTATTTTATTTTATTTTATTGGATGCACAAAACGTGGAATGTATTTAGGATACAATTTATAGTCTTAATCTTGAATGTAGACCTAATCTTGTACATACAGTGTTATTATGCGAAGTGTAATGTTTATATAAGGATTACAAAAAAAGAGAGAAAAGTGAGATTACACACTAATGCGACTAAATACTAACGTATATATTAATTTGGCAGTACTAATGATAATTTAGGAGATTGGTACGAATTCTACAAAGATTGTTGATTCTGATATTAGTAAATCATTGTAGTTTCGGCACATTCTAGTCACGGGGTTCTAAAAGGATGTATTAAAACCTTAGTGTTAAATGTTTATCGAAATATAAACATTTAACACTAAGGTTTTAAGACGACGAAATTTAGGTTTAATATTAAAGTTAATGTGAGATAGCAGACTAGGAGAAACAAGGTTACCGTGTATGAGCTTATGCAAGACAGCAATATCCTGTATTTTACGTCGGGTCGGTAGTGAACAAACTTCAAACTTGGCCAACCTCTCTCAGTAAGTTGCAAGAGTGCGACTCTGATCCGATTGGAATGCGACTATTTTAAGAGCCTTGTTCTGTACTTGTTCTATGTGGTTGGAGTGCAATCCATATACATATATGTATAATAAGGGGACCATAAACAGCTGTACTCAAGTAAACTTATTATGAGACTGTTGAAGATAGTAAATAATAATAATCATTACAGAGAGATCAGTTCTTGGCGTTGGTGCCTTTGCTTTTGTAACTTGTGTTATCAACACCGGTGTGAAGGGTCTTTAGAATTCCATTTAATGTAATAGTTTTGAATGCTTTCGACTAGTTCTAATGTAAACAAGGACCACAGACCACTAATTGTGATTTAACCTAATTATATCTTAGTAATAGAAATACGGTTTGTTCATAGTGATAACAACATTATTATAGGTGAGATCTGTACACACCTAAATAATGCCTATTGAGTCTCGCCTTGAAAAGGCACAAATATTGTACATATATGAATTGTGCTACGTATGTGTGTCCAAATCCCGCCTGTTCGGCACATGAATACCGGTCTCTAGGAGCGTAGGGTTGTCAACTTGTCACATTATTATTGTAGTCGCACTGACAAGTTTTAAAGATAATTTGAAAAAGTTAAGATATTATACATTACAGTAAATTAAAATAACCTTTGTCAAATGCAATACTTACATATTGATATTTTTATGCTAGAAAGATTATATGAGTATGATTATAAAATAGAAATGAAATGCTAAAAAATTTAGAACTTGACGCAGTCTTGTTCAAAAAACCAAAATATAAGCAAATTTTGTGTTTGATATAATTTTTTTAAACACCGAGCGAACGCTTCAATCCTGTAATGAAAGGCGCATGGGACGACTGATGCGTGAAATTATATGAAAGTACGCATCGTTCACGGCGTTTGTTGCATGCACACGCACAAGACGCGTTGCTACATTTATATGGACTTATGCTACTTTATACTTTGGTCTAAGGTGTTACTTTGATTTGCAGATAATAATAGAATAAATAATAGAACACGTAAAACTACAGTACCTGATGAAAATGTAACTACACGAAAAATCTATATTCCGCCTTACTCACCACCTAATAAATGGGGATTCTGGAGACGGTAAGTTGCCTGACATATTTATAATTATACAATATAGCTAACAGTGGCTGAAGTCAAACATCGGAGTATGGACGACAATGATAATGATGACAAACCTCAAATACTTAACATAATCGCGTGATATGATTTCTGCAAGAAGACATCACGAAATTATTAATTATGGAATCGGATCTAAATCGCGCATATTTGTTTCTTCAAACAAACCAACGTTTTGGGACCTTTACAAGTCTCATGGTCATTAATATGTGTTGGATAATTTTTTTGAAAATTTTCAAGTAGTGGAAATCTTTTACCCTGCTTGGCTTATTTTCACAAATTCTCATAATAAGGTTCAATATGTTCAACCATTGACAAGTATCACTGATTATGATTTTTCAAAATGGAAATTTTTCTATAACCCAACACTATTATAGTCACGACTGACTAAAAAAAAAAAGATTAGATTCGAACAACCAGTAGCAATCGAGAAAACCACAGAACTCAATGTTGATTTTTTTTTCATTACAGAGGGTTACCTTACAATAAAAAAAACCAAACATCGTAAGAGGTCAATATTAAACATATAAATATATGAATGAGTGAATAAGGCATCGATCATATAACCAGAAATATAGACGAAATAAGGGCCATCCATACCTGGCAACTCATTAGTCAAATGGTACTGATATCATTTTTAAATATCAACTCTCGTTTGCGCTAAAAGAATGGAAAGCTGATAGTACAGCGCCAACAACTTACCTGTGTATATAATAATAATATTAATAATAATAAATTTATTTGCCATAATAATAATACAACATGCATAGTATACAGTAAGTAAGTATCAAAGAATCGGTAGATATGACCGCTGGTATTTAAAAAAGGAAAACCTGTGCTGTAAGTACCAGCAAACCTTCCAATGACGTAGTAAAATTTATAATTTATTACGTTATTTTCTTTATACATTATGCAAAAATAGTAATAAGAACTAGAAGTAATTTGTGGTTAGTAAAGTGTGTGTGTGTGTGTGTGTGTGTGTGTGTGTGTGTGTGTGTGTGTG
>NW_020653492.1:3171377-3184599 GCF_003589595.1 Hyposmocoma kahamanoa
GTGTGTGTGTGTGTGTGTGTGTGTGTGTGTGTGTGTGTGTGTGTGTGTGGGTGCGTGCATGCGACCCGTAAAATGAGAGCCGTGTCATCAGCAAATGCCTCCAATCTTCCATTAATTAAGTTAATGGAACACATATCAATGATATAGGCTAAAAACAAAGTCGGACCCAAAATACTACCCTATGGAACGCCATGCTCCACAGGAAGCTCCTGATTCAGAAAAATCGCCAATTTTGACACATTGAGTACGATTCGAAAGGTAGCTCTGAAATTTCCAGCAGTTTTCCCCTAATTCCAAGCTTTTCAAGTTTGGAACATAATCGAGTTGTGGAAACTGTGTCAAAGGCCTTTGCTAGGTCAATAAATATCGCGACGCATTTTTCATGATTGTCTAAAGCTTTAACAACATGATTAGTAAGATCGTGAACTGCGTCATCGGTAGACTTGGCGTTCCGAAAACCGAATTGTCTATCAGACATGAGATTATTTGATTCAAGATAATTTTTAAGACGTACGTTAAGTGTTTCCTCTAATATTTTAGACAAGGTGGGCAAAATCGATATAGGACGATAATTGTTGACAAGGTCTCTTTCCCCGGACTTCTATATTGGATGGACTACTACATTTTTAAGTATATTGGGAAACACACCGGTAGATAAACACAAACTTATAAGGAGTGTAATCGGTTGAATTAGAACATTATTATGTTTTTTTATAGCCATGAAAGAAATTCCATTTATGCCAGAGGCGCAATTAGCACGCAAGAAATTAATTATTTGTTTTACTTCAATCTCGTCAGTTTCCAACAAAACTATAGAGTTCCAGATGTTTTCTATATTTATTGGTTTATGGGCATTAGATGCACTGGCTACGCTATCTGCTAAATTTTTACCCACATTAATGAAAAAAATATTAACTTTATTTACCGATCTGGCAGGTGAGTTGCCCACTTTTAGCAAATCTAGGGCACTAGAATAAGTTTTGCCTATACGGGTGACATCTTTAATAGCACCCCATAATTTCTTGGGATTCGATTTAGCATTTGTAAGTACATCCTTTTCCAAATTGTTTTTTAAGGTTTTTTAATAACTTGTTACACAAATTACGGTATCTTTTATATGTAATTTTTAGCACTTCATTATTAGGAGAAGTTTTTATTTTCTTATACATCCTATCTCTATTTCTCATGCACCTTAGGACTCCCGGCGTTATCCAAGGTTTAATAATTCTTAGGCGATGTGGTATGACAGACGTCTTAGAACACATTCGAATGACTCTGGATAATGACTTTGAGAAGTACTCGAAAGCGGCATTTGCATCTGAGCATTTATAGATATAACGGAAGTTAAAGTTGTTTATATACTTATCTAATTCAATGAAATCAATTTTTGTTGACGAATTAAGTGCTCTAAATGTTGAAATATTACTCAGTGCAACATATGTCTCCGCATATTCCAAAAACATTCTATATTTATTGTAATAAAGATAATATCTCTAACAATGGGGGGCTGTTCCATTCGGTATGTGGGAAAAATAGCAAAACATTACATTACAAAACAAACGGAATCACATTTCATCGGTAACGTTAAACTGGTCGATTTGAAGTGAAACAATTGACGACACCTGTCAATTGTTTCGAATTCGGGTTAGCGAATCGGAGCACAGCTGACATGGCAATGATATGGCAGAACAGTTTTCGAACAAATGAAATAACATCTCGTCTCTATTTCTGGTTATATATTTGATGGAATAAGGTGTTTAATATCCGTTACGTCATAACTATAATCATTTTCTGTTTGGAAACAGTTGACACTTTGACAATAGAATTCTCTGCGTTTGTCTTACGTTAAACTTAGGGCGAGTATAACGTCGAGAGAGAGGATCTAAGAGCTTATGCACACGACGTATTTTATAATTAAGATAGACGCACTGTAAACGCATGTATGTATCACGTATTTTGATAAGAGATAGTTTCAATTTTAGTTTTGTTTGTTAATTTCAGTTTTTTTTGAAATGAAACAGCAACATGAAATCCTATATAAGCGTCTTATTTGCAACGCGACGTTTGCGCGCGTTTGAAGCGATTCACTACAGCGCGTCTGCGGCGCCGTATATGCGCAGATTACGCGCATTTAATGCGCGTATAAAATGCGCCGTCTGAAAAGGCTCTTATTTAAGGCCCAGCGCAAAATGAAAAAGAACATCTCTTACGATATCGCGAACGTTCTCGCGTTTGCCGCTACCCAGGCTCATAACCGATTGATTCAATCGCATACCGGCGCCTTCCGCCGAAGTATCTCCTAGCGTGCTCTTCAATACTACAGAGAAAGATGTTCTGCGATACTTCGAAGTCGGTCATAAAGCATTGAAATTTATACCTTATATAAATTGAAATATTTACGGGTGGCGGACGCTGTATCGAAAAATAGAACGTGGCATGTTTCAATCCAGCGCTGGACACTGGATTAAAACGTGTTTAGAGTAATCTAGTATCAATCCAGCGCTGGAATCCAGTGACGCTGGATCCAGCTTCTGGACTAATGTAAATCAACTATTACGATTGTAGGTTTGAACTTAACTCAGTGTCTGTACAGATTTATATTCTTAGGTAAGTTGAATATAGGTTACCAATAAATATATTGTTAAAGTTCTTACGTCTTTTAGTTATCATTTTTTTGTTATTAGCAACGGCAACTTGTAATTTTATTATTAATACTAAAATTCAGGCAGGTCAGATCGAAGAATTTTTGCTTGTATTCGACATGCATATGTATTCGAAGGAATTGTCCTTTGTGTTAAATCTTTGTATAAATTAATAAGAAACTATAGTCGTCACCAAATAAAAGGCTAAATTTGACACTTGTGATCGCGACGTGAATAAGGATGTGAAATCGGTAACCGCATTAAACGATTTTCACGAAAAACCGATCTAACATTTTATGAGTTTGTGATTGTTTACATTATTTTTTGGTTCATTGCTTTTTAGTTGTAGATCGTACGATTTATATTTATTGAACATTATACAGTTAAATATAAATAATAAGCAATATAAATGATCACAACGACAACCTGTACTTGTTGTTGTAGTGTAGTACATACATTACAGGTATATTTACAGGTACATTAGCAGAGGTCACAAGGACAACCTGTAGTCATATAGCAAAAAATAATTCTGACGTAAAACAAAAGGCTTCATAATTTAAGTTTTTATTCACTGTTATACGACCCAAAATCGTCAGTTGAGTTTTATCAATTTCTTTTTCAATTATATTATCAATACATACTACATTTTTATCAAAATCTTTCTTCATTAATTTTGTCGTTTTTCGAGTGCCGCTGAATCGGTATCAGTGTTGCCAATTCAAAATTTGTAAAAAAGAAAAGGAAATACAAATCTGCATGGCTTTACAGCTATGCGTACGGGGCTCTTTAAATTTTTGTTTTAATATTTAATAAGTCAATATTTTTTTCCAAAATCGAAGTGACATGGTTAAATTCGACGATTAATTGGTTATAACACTATAATAAAAAGAAATAGATTGAGTACGTAACTGTTTTCAGGACGTTTCGGAGTAACTCCAAATTGCATTTATTTTTGGAATTCGTGCGAAAATAGTACTTGAAATGTATTTTGTCATGCTTATATAGCGTTTCACCAAAATTTGTGTGTTTTTTTTATTTAACTCAATAAATAAATAATTGTTTGTTTATTGTTTCGTTGATTGCAATGAAAGTTACATACTATCATCTGATTTAGCTGGCAAATTTAGTCTCTTATTTGGTGACGATTAAAGTGGAGTAATTTCACAAAGAATAAATGATTTAGTAAAATACCATGGTACTTTATAAAATCGACATTAATAGTAACTTAGTTGGGAGAATGCTTGCCTTCGATGACGAAGTTTATAGTTCGATTCCTTGTGGAGTGCTTTATCAATAGGGCGGAGCAGTATTTTAATTACTTATAATTGAAATATGCACATATCTACACAGGGTAATTTGTAAAATGCTAACAATCCCGCAGGGCTATGAGTTGACTTTTCATAATTCAACAGATTCCAATCAAATAAATATACACATCAAAGGGATCAAGTGCGTTTTTGTCAATTTACTGAAATCAATTTTTTTTATTAATTATTTGACACCAAAGGTTTTAGCCAATTTCATAATTTAAAAAATAAATAATTTTATAATTATTAATACAAAGCTCGAACACTCAGAAAAAAATCCTTCCATTCGGCCGGATTCGAACCGACGTCTTCTATCATACCGTGCCAGACGCTATACCAACTAAGCCACGGAAAGAACCAGCGGATCTCACTAATTTTTCTATGTGTTTGTTGTCGTGTACCAAATACAAAGGTATTTGGTTATTTCAACGACTTTTTAGCCGTTGCCGTAAAATAATTTTATGTCATCCATTAAATATTTTTATTTCACTATAATAGCATCATCAAGTATTTAAAAAACTTTAACTGCCTCTGTGGCCGAACGGTTACCATGCCGGACTGCCACGCAGAGGTCCCAGGTTCGATTCCCGGGCCGGGAGAAATATTTGTATGGCCTACAATTATTTCTCTCGTGAGTTTGGGTGTAATTTGTGTTTGTCTATATGTGTGTCCATGGCACCCGCGACACAGGGTTTCCCTAGTGCGGGGCTATGTATAGTGTGTGCGTTAAAAAAAAAAAAAAAAAAAAAAAAACCTTGGCCGGTAGACAGTTTTGTTAGCTTACCATCAGGCGTACGACTTGTTCGTCCCGTCACTTGATATCATAAAAAAAAGTTCATTTCCCAAATTGCTCCTACCTGGAATCGAACCTACGACTTCCGCCAAACAGTAATGTAAACAATACTGCGTTTCAATTAATTTTGACGGACAAGGGTGCTGGTGAAACTAAATGCATATAGGACTTGTCAAGCTTAATCCTGTAACTGTAACGCGACAGCAGTAACGAGGTTCTAGTGTGGACGCGTGAAATAGTCTTCACGCGCTAAAAAGAGCTCCTGGTTATTGTCAGCTCACTGCGAACCACACGCGAACCATTTTTGTGATCTGTGACTGTTATTAACAGGTGTGTCGTTTACCATCAGACACTATGTTCGTCTCGTCACTTGATATCATAAACACAAGATGTATACTGTAATGTAACACATCTGTAAGGTATTCCCAATATCCCTCCCATCAGGTGAGCTGATAATAATAAAGTGATTGTTTAAACAGTAAGCACCCAGTTACAAAAGTTTGCGAAAGTTTAGAAAGTGACCGTCCAGTTACCACGCTTTCTCTATTATTGGCGAATCTGAATTCTATTTACTAGGCAACAATAATTAAATTCCTTTGAACATTGCAAACGCGCGGTCGGCGGAAGTGGCCTGGAAGCTGTGCAGAAGCCGCCTGGAAACAAGGACAAGTCAACCTCGCCCACGCGCCCGGGACGCTCATTTGAGTTAAAACGTAAAAGCTAAATACATAAAGCGTATTTTGCCATAACAGTTAAATGTACGCGGTCGCTGCGCGACGGCCACGTGTCGAATAAACGCGCCCTTATACTTTCCCTAATGCTTTAGAGAGGAGTAGGAGGAGGGGAGAAGGGTAATTACAATATAACATGATATAACGGCGAAAAAATAAAAGAGAATTATGTTGTTATAAAATGTTTTTCATGTATATAACTTTGTAAATAATTAAGTAAAATTATTTTAGTTATAATTCACCAAAAATACACACATCAAAAGTGTCTAGGGATCAAGGTATTTTTTTAAATATCTGATTACCCTGTTAAAATCAAACAAAAATAGGTTTATGAATTTATTAAATTTATATTTTTTTACATTATGAAACTGACCGAAAAAACCTTTGATGTTAAAAAAATAATTAAAACACCTGTTTGGTCCGTTGACACTTTCGACATGTATGTTAACCCGTTGTGTGTGATTCGTGACCGTCTAGGAACAGTTTTTTTAATGAAATAAATACAGCTTTTCCGTACAAAATGATACAATGAAAAAATGTAATAATAATATTTAATGAATATATTGCACATTTAAAATTACAATGACAATAAAACTTTGTTTGCCGTAATGCGAATGACAGTGGTTCATCATGCGTTCTTATAAAGCCTTTAAACTTGTGTATCACAAAGAAATAAATGATTTATGAAAATTTTTTTGTGAACAGATAACAGTAACAACTGTACTATATACTGTTAATTTTGCATACCCAAAATTTGGCTGGACATAGTGAAACTACACTTAAGCTTATTTTGTAACGTGTATATTAATACAAACACACATACACCACACACACGCACACGCTCATACCTTGGTCGCATATCCAGGGAAACCCAGTATCGCGGGTGCCATGGACACACACAGAGACAACCATAAATTATACCTAAACTCACGAGAGAAATAAATGACCGTATAAATATTTCTTCCGGCTCAGAAATCGAATCCGGAAACTTTGCGTGGTTCGTGGTTCGTGGCATACTAACGATTCGGCCACGGACGCGGTTACGACCTGTGTTTTAACTTAAAAAAAAAGACTTATGAAATTATGAATCATGATGTACGGAATAGCTTATTTATCTCTCGATTTGGGTAACCTATCACAGTACTTGATTTTTGTTCCGAAATAACGTTTGATCGAATTTCCATTACACCGAAAACCGAATTATAACGCAACCGTTGTTCTTCCAGGATATGTTGGATGTTTATCGCAAATACACGATTAGGTTCGGTTAGGTTAAGTTAGGTTTAAAAGAAAAAACATTTTTCTCTCAAAATTACTTTCGAGGTTATGAAAATTCGAGCAGACGTTATTTCTAGAAAATGTCATCTCGCACTACTAATAGGTGAACCTCGATTTGGTAGACCTATAGTAATACTTATTCGTTGTCATGAGTTCATTCACCTTTCTAAATTTCCCACCCGATAAGATAAGAACCACCCAGTACTAAAATACCACTAGCCTCAGGAACAGTCTTAAAAAGAAAAATGATTGATATATTTTATATTAACATGGACGAGTAACTCAAGAAGTCTACCAATCGCGATACAAGACAGCGGAGTTGGCTATTTAATATCTATTTGGTACACCAGATGTCGCCACGAGTACCAATTAGCTATTTTTGTAACTAATTTGTTTTACATTAACGAGCTGCAATTTATCAAAGCTACTCCAATTTCTAGTGATAACAAACAAATCAACCCTATGATGGCCGTTTTGACGTTTGTCCGCTCCTCAAGTTTCGTATTAATTCACAACTACGTTGAAGGAGCTAATTTATTGATATACATTGTTGTCAGTAGTGACGTGCAGTAAAATATAGGGATGTATAATTTTACGAAACAACTCGGCATTTGTTTTTCGATATTCGCAAGTTTGTGCTGTCCAGCACAACTTCTACCTTCGCCAAACTCGCGTCAAAGCTCAATGCTAAATAAAGCAGTTTCGGATTGACGATTTAATATGTAAACATTTATATAGGAAATGAAACTATTTTTCCGGATTTAAATCGCGTATATTACTTTTTTCAAACAAACCGACGTTTCGGACCATTTACAGGTCCCGTGGATGTCCACAACCATGTGGTTGACTACGAGATTTAAATGCGGAAAAATAGTTTCATTTCCTATGTGTAACAAGCGCCAAAACCTAAGAACTCGATATAAACATTTTTATTTTCGTTTTATAAAAACTATTTAATCAGCTACTCCTTGCAGTACTAGTTATAAATCTAAAAACGTTTTTTTTTTCGATAATGGATTGAGATTTGACCTCACTATTGTAATCTGTCAAAACGGCCATCATAGCGTGCCGGTATTCTTTTATTGTGTTTAGGATTAGCGCCATCTAAATGTATTGGCAAGCATTAACTTCTAAATTTCTTTATGACACATAATGCCATCTATTGTCAATGTTCTGAAATAATTTTAGCTCATGGGTAATATGTGACTGACTACTTGTATTTCGTATTACAGAGGAATTAACTAATATCTACGGCTATTTACATAATGTAAACTACTTCCATGCTATCGATCAACGCTATCTTGATAATAGATGGAACTTTGGCCTTTTCCAGAGTTACGATCTGTACTATAGAGATTAGCAGTCTTCTTAAGTTACTGATCTGAAATATTAACTAATTCACATTACTATAAAGTTTTTTTTATTATCCCTAAGAAGTTTTCGTAGAGCGTCTCCGTACTGTAAAGAAAACAAAGTTTATTTATTATTTTTTAATTAGTATTGTGCTTTAAGAAAAACAATCATGGCCCTCTTTGTCATAATAAACGATATTTCAGTAAAGTTGATACTATTGACGCAATGTTTAAATTGAACATAATGGGAATACAAAGATCGAACACGATCGATCCGGCTGAATTCGAACCAGCGACTCCAGCAAACCGTGTCTTACGCTCTCCTAACTGAGGTACGGCACGAACCAGCAGATCTTACAAATTTTTCTATGTGTTTGTTGGAGATCTTTGGTTTTGGTTTTTATCGACTTTTTTGTCGTAGCGCCTCTCTATGGGAAATCTATGAAAGTTTTTCTTCACTCAATCAGCTAATTTTGAACTAAACCGATTGATTAACAGTATCAATTAAATCGGACGTAATGGTGGAATTACCATTACTGCGAAACGGAATGGAAGCAAACTTCTGTAACCATAGCAATGCAACATAGCAAACTATAGGAAGTAGAATTTAATTTAAAGTTATATGCCAAGAAAGTAGTAGAATCTATGCCAGTGTGCTGTGTGGAGTTGTGTGCGAGATTAAAAGGTATCGAGTCATCTGTAGTTGCTTAAAGATACGGAATCAACTGGAGTAATTGAGTGCTTTTCCGATTGGGATTCTCGCAGCTACCGTATCGTATCTATTTCGTACGGGATGTATCTAATTGACATGAAGTTCATTATGCTATGACTATAGTAACTCACTTCCATTCCTTTCCGCGGTAAATTTAATTGAGCCATAAGGTTAAACGTTATTGTCGCAATAGTGTGCGAGTCTTCCCCAGGGCAATGCATTTTGTCCAAAATCCTCTCCCTGGAGATCACTCGTTTTATACTTATACTATAGCGTAAATTGAACTAGGTGTGTATAATGATATTGTAGCAAGTAAAGATCTACTTACATTCCATTGCTAACAGTCTTCATAAGATTGAACACATATCCGGGACATACATCTGCATGCATAAATCGCGCGTGGTACAATGTTCCTTGACTTATACAGAACAGTAACTCTGGTAAAGGCACACTTGTTGGCAGAATCTTCTTGTCGTAGAGGATTGTTGAATAAAGCTGTACAGAAAAACACATGTGTTGATAAATAGTTGATACTATTCATCGACTCTTATTACAGTCAAACACCGAGTTAGAATTGAAAAAATGTCTTGTATGAACCTTAGCTGCAGCAGTGGCGGAAGCTATCGACATTCCAAGGTTCGGGTTGAATAAGAACGATAGTCCAGCAAGGTATCCGGCAGGCAGGGCAAATAACGCCGAGTCGCAACCTTTGCTACGACATAAGTAGCATATCACAGCCTGCAAAAATACAAATAATGAGGTATTTGAGGAAAAGCAAATTGTTTAGTGGCTTTGGTCAGGGATCCGTCTCTGTACCTGCCGCCGAGTGTATCGCCGACAGTGCAAGCACACTGACAAGTCTTCAATTTACATTACAATCCTTGTACAACCCCAGAATTCGGTCCGGCACGACTGCACACTGTGGGCAACGTTATTTTCACCTCTCTGAGCGCGTGCTTAGGTTCCTTTTTCCTTGTTGAGTGTAACTTGTATAAGACTAACTATTAAGTAATCTGTGCTTAATCTGAACACCCGTTCAGCTATTTTCAAATAAAATGAAATAATCTCTACGATCACACAGTTAAAACGTTTGTAAACACTATCTGGCAAAATAAAATGAACTAAAAATAAACAAGTCGATTAACAAACACAAGGAAGTGCAGAGGCACGTTTCGTAATACGTAGAATCAACAATAAAGTGAAATTTCCTACTGTACCCTTATAATATAATCGACGATTCCATGTGTGTCTAAGATCTTGTTGACTTAGAAAAGCCATTGTCAATGTCATGCATTATTCTGCTATGCTTTCACCTAGTTTTCAAACCTAGCCACGAAATCATCATTTATAACCAAGTAAGAAAAAAAGCAATGAAAGTGATTTAAGTCTAGATTAATATCAGAACCCCTGTCGCCAAAACTCACCCACTCATAATTTGAAACACTATAAATTCTTGCTAATGATTGGTCGTACTTTTAAATTTTAAAAGGAAATGGCAATTTTTGGACTGTTAATATATTTTAAACTTTATTCTGTTGGCATATTGTTGAAAGTTCAGTGGGACTTGAACCCACGATAGATCAATCACAATATTTATACTGGTTTTCGGCATTCGTCGCCGCCAGTGATAACTAGTGAGAAATTTTTGAAGAACCTTTTCACCGCAGCCGGTATTTTTACAGCGGCATCTGTACTGACGTAGATGTCGCTTTTTGATCAAATGCATATATTATTGAGATTTTTTTGTGGAATGAACCTAAACAAATTTGAACCCACGACCATGCTGCGGCATGGTCAAACTAGTAACAAAACTAGCGAACTTATTTCACAAAAAATTTCAACAATATACATTTGTAAAATTTTGAAGGCACTATTTAGAAGTCAAATAGTCATACTCTGTAAATACCAATATATCCGCCAAAGAACAGCGCCATCTTGAAATGTTTTCCTCTGATGGAGGACAGAGCCTTGAGGGGAGTCATGATCTTGGGCAGCAGGACTCGAACCATGGATATTGCTAAACCCACGCCGAAGTATGTCGAATAACCCTGAAATGAAAGAAAAATAGAATTATTAAATGTATGTACCTTTATTTTTATGAAATATATTGCTAAATATATGACATGATAGCTCGTAGGTTCGCCAAGTGCACGCGTGATGTGAAAATAATATTATTCAGATCATTCTGCACCAACTTTTACATGTGTAGCCTATGGGCTAATCACAGCCGCCGCACCTACGAAGCTCTCCGCGTCCAGTATAATAACGCTTTCGGAGCGGTACTGGGGCTGCCCCGCTGCTGCAGCGCCTCTGACATGTTCTGCGAGGCGCGCGTGGATGGCTTCCATGCCATCATGCGCAAGCGCGCCGCCTCCATGATGAACAGGGTGCGGGCCAGTTCCAATATCATCCTGATTATGATTGCGAACAGACTGGACTGTCATAAATCATGCATGTGCACTACATGTAAACCAGTTATTTAAAACTAACTCCTAGTTCATAAGCTATTTACTACCACAAATATGAGTCATGTAAAATTTACTCGAAATAAATCGTTTAATATTAATAATAATATCTGCGTTTATCAAAAGCTTTGACGAGTGTTTAAGGCTAGATACAGGCACATATTTTGTGTCCCGCCTAACTGAACACTGTCTCTCATGACACTGACATTTCATCGCATACTCCCGAAGAAGACATTGGAAGAAAACGTGTAAAGTCCTTGGTCCGCATTGAACCAGCGTGGTGGACTATAACGTAAGTTCTCTCCTTAGGCGAGACCCGTGCCCAGAAGTGGGTTGTAGATGACGATATTTCTAATAAGGGTTGAATATATTAGCACGCCAAACCCTAATTCTATTACGGCGTCTCCTCTGTTTATAGGTAATTAATTAATTTAGTTTCTATCATGTGTGGGGTGACAGTAATGGATGGCGTACTATAAACAAATAAATTATCATCAAACATTGGATAATTGATATTCTTTACTAAGTATGGACGATTATTGGCTTCATATATTGGACTTTGGCCGGTTTATCGTGACATAGCGGTGAGTTTGACCCCTATGCTTAACATAATAACATCCTTACGTAAGAAGGTAATGCAATTAACACAAATATTTACGATTTACTATTTATTTAGATCACTCGTCGAAAATGCTTTGTCACATGGAAGTCATAAAAATAATACGAATTATATGACACAATTAATTACATATCGTCGGTGTTTTGTAGGAAGGGAGAACCGCCATTTCGAATTTTTCAGGGGAGCACGTTTTAGTTTCTCACGACTGTTACAAAATATTTACGTCTTGTTTTAAATTCAACTTTAAAACTTAAAGTTAATGAAAACCAAAATTGAACCTTATAACAGGACGTAAATATTTTAAAACACTCGTTAAAACCTGAAACATCCCCTGAAAATTTTTCGAAATGGCGCTTTCGCCCTTTCTACAAAACATAGACAATATATGTAATAATTTTATCTGTCTCAAATTTAAGCATAGACAAGTTCTCTACTAATATCGTTCGTTAAAATCTTTAAACTTCTTGTTTGAAACGTTTTCATTTTGCAAATATGACCTTATTACACCAAGGCTGCGATTTATACGGTGCTTACAAATTAGGTACGGACAATTTTGTATCAGAAGAGTCAATTTAAAATATTATTTTTCATTTTGACTGCGAAAAGGCCAGTGATAGAAATAATCTCAGTACACAGTACTACAAAAACCGACCTCAAAAGTACGTGGAATTATGTCTATTTGTTAAGTTTTATTGAAATGTCCTTAAATTGGCCACTATACAGGACTTGACACTGGAGATAATAAAAAATAAAGAGCGTTTAATCACTACGTAGTATCGTCATTGACAGTTATGTAATTAGAAATTAGCATTATAATTAGCATTGTGTAAACGTACATTTGTTCGATCTCACGCTCGTTCGTGATTGTAAGTATTTCTCCTTGTCAGTGAATGTTTATATTCTGTTTTCAAAAATAAATGTCTTAAAACATATTAAATGAAACTATTATTGCCGGAACCAAACACGAGTATACTAGTATTTAAAAAAAACCAACGTTTGGGGCTCTTTATAGGTTCCATGGTCGCGGTTGAATGTACACTAGATTATTAAAAAAAAAATTTATAAATTTCTCGACGAACTAACATATCGTAGACAAACTTACTTCAAAGCGTAATTAGGAAACTATAATTAGGAAAGTATTTGGCTTTGAAAGTACCTGCACCTAATTAGCATCCTGTATAAATCTAAGATACACTAACAATTTCTATTTTTGTTTCCTGTTATAGTAGTAATATTTCGACACTGTCTTACATAGTACACAGTTGGAGGCAGATAGACAGGAATATGCCGAGATTTTGTCCTTTTCATTGACAAATTAGTATT
>NW_020653492.1:3184999-3192969 GCF_003589595.1 Hyposmocoma kahamanoa
TTTCTTTATTTTTATCTCCAATGGCGGGCAAGAATAAATTATTACCAGCGAAAATTAAACATTAATGAGCCTAAATTTCATGATTAATGATGATAGAACGATTTTTAATAGACAAGATTATGAACTCGGTTTTACTAGCTTTAAAGCTCAGAGAGTTAAGTGCAAGGCAGTGACCCACTCTGTTAAAGTCAGTTTGAGTCAGTCCATAAAGTTCTTCCATAAAAGTTAGGGTGGGGTGTGCATGTGAGATAATTTCACAGGTTTTAAAAACTACGTTTGCACTAATCGTATAATACAAATTGCATCTTCAATGTTTCACTGAATTTGGTTTTTCTTGCAACTTTTTGAAAGTGGTTTAATCGATGACCATCGACACGTGTGATCAAACAAAATCGAGTAAATATACAGACAATCGATATTGTATTATCCTTTCACGACAATGGCAATATTGTATGCCATCGCTACGACAAAAAGGTCACCAAACCTATTTCTGCCACCAATTGTTCACATTACAGTAAACATTGCTGCGTTACGCTTTTGAAGAGTAAGGATGCTGGTGATGCTACAAATTACAGGCACATTGGACTTGTCAACATATGCCCCAGGAAGACAGGCGCAGTGGCAGTACCCCTCAGTTCTGTGCAATTTGAAGTTATATGGACAGGAATATCGCTAGCCACCAGACGCACGACTTGGTCATCTTATCACTTGGTAGTATCATATTTAAGAAGAATTGCGTTTTTTGTCGATCGACGCTGTGGATTTTAAATTAGGTGTAAGTGCCTAAAAATTTGTTCGATTTTAACCTATATTTATCGGTCGCTAACAAGCGACAACAATGATCGATAAAATAGAACAGATCTTTTATCTGACAGATCTTATTGTTCACCAAAAAGCTCAACATCCCGAAGGGCAAGAATGATCGTCTAAAATCGAGCCAATCTGTAGGCACTTTATCTGAACAATAAATATAAAACATAAGATAAATTATGTTTCAAAAAAAATCACGTCACAAAAATAAAAAAGTCATAAAGTTAAAAATAACCATATCAATATGTCTGCTTACGTAACTGTACTTGTTATCAGTTTAAATCTATATTGTTGACTGAGTTAACAGGAAGTAAAAGATGATTCACGTTAAATATTTATTTTATGACCTGCGTTCTACTTGGTCATAATCGTTACAATGTGGTTTAATAAAATAAAGTTTAATGTGCTCTTACAGGGGTCGGTTCTGAACCCAATTTTGTATTAACAACATGCATCTAATGGGCGTCTCTCAGGGCGCCGTCCTAAGCCCCATCCAAGTAATAAAACCGAGCAGATAAAATTACATATTTACCAGAATAAAGGTGTCCTCTGTTCTTTGTCGCCTTCTAGCCTCATGAGGTAGAAAAGAAAAGCACTACCAATCATGAACAAAAGTGTTTGCTTTGATCTTGTCATTGTGATGTAGTTGTCTCTTTGTAATGTTCTTAGCCAGTACTCAATTAGCTGGAACGGAGAAATTCCCGTCATGTTCAGACCTGTTCAATGTACAGTGACGTTATATGTTCATTTTAAAACCTTAGGTTGGAAAACCATACAATGAACACTAAGGAAATTAAACTATTTTTTGGGATCTAAATTTATATTTATTATTTCAAACCAAACAACCTGTAAAGGGCCCAAAACCAACATTTTGGGCCCTTTACAGGTTCCTTGATCAAATTTGACTCAGAAGGCAGAGTCAGCCGTGACCATGGCTCCGAAAGGTTGGTTGGTTGAAAAAATAAGTATACTTGATTTAGATATTTTATTTCCTTTGTGTAACAATTGCGAAAACATAAAGCTGGTTTCAGAGCAGTGCGGATTTATCTGCGGACCCGTATGGCCCGCAGGCGGACAGTCCGTACGGACCGTATGCATAGCTGTGAAACCAGCCTTAGAATTCAATATGATATTTTTAATTAGGTCACTTCATTATTGAGAACGCATTATGTAGTTTTTATTTTTTTGTCAATGAACATTTTCTTGCCAGACAAATTTTGCATTTTGTATCGTCAGTGATATCATTGGTACAATCTTCTTCTTTTAGTGCCTTTTCAACTAATAAAGGTCACTAATACTACATAATGGTCTTGGTCTAGTGCGAGTTGTAATAAGTTGCCTGAGCTTGCAACTACTGTCTACTCTTTAATGTTTCATCTTCCCAGCAATTTTTGGTACAAATATTTTATATCAATAATTTTTAGTAATAGTTAGGTGTGCTCAAAAGGAACCTACCCACAACGACGTATTATCCGTGATACCAGTACGTCTTGTGCACTTTGGGCAACAACAAGCTAGTTCCTTTGCAGAAAATGCTTTCACCATCATGGCAATATAGTCTACGTTATTGATAGACAACGAGTCGAGTAGCTTGCACACCGGTTTTCATGGTGTCGTTATCTCTGAGGTCTTGGGTTCGATCTCTTGCCGGGTCAATGTAGAAAGACCAGGTCTGAGTGTTTGTGGTATCGTCATTATTACTTATTTTCATAACACAAGTGCTTTAGCTATTTACTTTGGGAGCAGAGGAACGTACGTGATGTGGTATAGTATTTATTTATTTATATTTAGTTGATACGATAAATAGAATTAGTAATGATTATCCCTTTATCCGTTTTATTTACTTAAGCATATAAATAAAAACTTACCAAGTTAACAAATAAGTTGATGACTAGGCCTCTTCTTTTGGCGGGTTCCATGAATATGAACAAACCGTTGATCATATTCGGTATCCACAGGTAAGTGTGATAATGAAATTTATTTCCCATCATCCGTCTGGAATATAAACGTTAGTCAGATGAAAACAATTTACTTTAGTACCTGTGTATTGTAATGCTAATTTTCCTTCTTCTTTTTACTTCTTATTCAATCTACGCCTATTCGACATATTTAAAAGGCCAAAAGAATAAACGAAAGGGGTAATATGAGAGCGTGGAGGGACTGGATAGCAAAATCGGACACAAGAGTTCTGAACTCGCTGGATATTCTTCTCAGTATGGTCCGGATGGTGCAGGTCCTCCAGAGGTAGGTCTGCGGTCCTGGACAACTGCAGGCGGGGCCGTGTGTTAGCGAATCGTGGCATTAAGTTATTTCATTTTGTTAGAAAATATACTTTGCTTCAATAAAAATTAGTTTTATCCAAATAATAAATAAACCGATATTGTCATCATCGAATCGACGAAACGCTAACGGGCGGCCGCCATTACGAAAAGCGTCTTTAACTAGAACAGATGTGGTTTTGTCTTGTTTGGATTTATAGTGAAAGATCTTATAATATAATTTATAACAGTCATTGGAGTCTCATTTCTATGTCTACTTGGAAAATCTTATACGTGGATCTTAAGCCTCGTGGCCATAGCCTCGTTCGATGCAGGGTGTGGGAATATCCGGAGGTTTTCAGTGAGTAGGAGTTTAACATAACCACCGCGCCTCCATAATGAATTTCCCAGTGAGTATTCCAATAATTCCATCATTCATTTAAATTACAATATTGTGTTAATCATCATATGAAATAAATGATTCCAATATAGTCAAACCATTTCGTCAGCAACATACAGAATTAAATAAATCGATATTGTAAACCTAAGACTAAGGCTCAACTCACACTGGCGCAGAGTCGACGCGTCGCGACGGGTCATGTTTTTCGCCTATAGCATATTCACCTATATTTTCCAATTATTAAGGTACAAATTTGTGTTTTGCAAATATAGAATCAAGCGGCGACTCGCGTCGCCGCGTGTCACTTGGGCGCCGTGAGGTGTCAGACCACAAATTACACCCAAACACACGAGAGAAATAATTGTAGGCCATACAAATATTTCTCCCGGCCCGGGAATCGAACCTGGGACCTCTGCGTGGCAGTCCGCGACGCGACGCTTCGACTCTGCGCCAGTGTGAGTTTAGCCTAAAGCTTAGAGAGTTATACTTTAATCAGAGGCTCTATAAGCACCGACCTTTTCTCAAGTAACATGTTATACTTAGTTGTTATCTAACTTTTACAGAAATTTTACTTTCTATGTAAAACTTTTTAGGAACAATAAATTAATCTTATTTTTATACAAGCATATACATATAGATTACCATTACATTACCTAGCTATGCAGCCGAAAACTGACGTTGTGGTACCAATGCAAATCCCCATAGCCGTGGACCTCAAGTAATACTCGAATATTTTGTACCATTCTTCTTTTTTTCGCATCTTCCGCCCGCGCATTAATATTTGGACCTGAAATAATAAAAATTTTACTTACAGATTTAGTTACGAATCTTTATAAACTTTTCTGAAAAATCTTCTAGTTGTATTTTAAATAATGTCAGTCGAATGACCATGGGACCTACAAAGAACCCGAAACGCTAGTCTCTTTGAAAAAACACATCGAAAGAAAAAAAAAATTTATGAAAAAACGAAACAAAAAAGAAAATAAAAACAGAAAATGACCAAAACTTAAGGTGTAGCGTTCATTTGAGGTATCGATATATACGCGATAAATAGTTTCATTTCTAATACCAGGCAATTGCGAAAAGTCTAAGAACTTGTATGAGGGGCGGCTGATAAGTTCGCGGCCTAAGGTACTTAAACGTAACTTACCGTCTTATTAGTGATACTATTTATTGTGCGATTCAATGGTAGTTAAAGTTACCCACTTTTAATTTTTTAAATTTTTTATAATTAAATATTTCGTGGTGGATCAAACAACGTCATGTCAGCCGAATCTGCAAATTCTCGCAATTTGGAACACCGCGCCATTACAAAGTACCTTGTTAAAAAGGAAAAAACGTCGAAAGACATTCTTGAAGACATGTCATTGGTTTTTCAGGATTCTGGGCCTTCTTACACGATGGTTAAAAAATGGGTTCGTTTATTTCGGCAAGGACGAGAAAGCTGCGAAGATGACCCCCGCCCGGGACGTCCAATAACGGTAGTGACAGAAGAAAATATTAAAAAAGTCGAGAAAATTGTACTGGCTGATGGAAGAGTTAAATTGTGGCAGAAAGCGGAAGAGGTGCAAATCAGCAAAGAAAGTATTGGCGAATTTTACATCAACATTTGAATATGAAATAAATTTGTGCGCGTTGGGTACCAAAAATGCTCACGCCATTCGACAAGGAACGACGACTCTAGAGTTGCACGGAGTTTTTGGAGTTAGTCGGCGAAAATCTCGACGCCGTTTATGATCGTATCGTGACCGTTGATAAAACATGGATTCGTCAATATGACCAGGAGTCCAAGCAAGAATCTATGCAATGGTTTAAATAAGGAGAAAGGGCGCCTAAGAAATTCAAGGTCGAAAAGTCGGCATCGAAGTTTATGGCGCCTGTCTTCTGGGATAGCGAAGGCATTTTGCTAATCGATTACCTGCTTAAGGGAACTACGGTGAATGGCCAGTATTATGAAAATTTATTGGCTCAGGCTCGTGATGCTATTGTCCAGAAGAGACGCGGGAAGTTAGGGCGTGGAGTACTCTATTTGCAGGACAACGCGCCCGTTCATACGGCGCGCGTTTCAAGGCAGGCCTATGGAGACACTACTCTTATAGAGACACTAGGTTCTCAGAAATAAGTCATCCTCCCTGCAGTCCAGACCTACCGCTTCTCGTTCTAGCGACTTTTTCCTTTTTTCCAATTTAAAAAAGGACATACGGGATCAGAGATTTTCAGATGACAATGAAATTATAGCCGCCGTAAATCGTCATTTTGAAGACAAAAACAAGAAATATTTTTTTGGTGGTTTTAAAGTATTACACGCCTGATGTGAGAAGGGCATGTCACTTGAGGGAGATTATATTGATAAATAAAAAATACGAATTTTGACTATTCTTTTTTAACGACCTTAGACCGCGAACTTATCAGCTGCCACTCGTACTTGTGCGAGTAGCACTAACTACTTAGTACTTCTTCTTCTTACTTCTTACTTCTTAGAACTTCTACAAGTGCAATGTATTATATAAACATAGGCGGTATTTTTATCATAAAGCTCTATTGATTTTTTTTATAATTTCCACGCTCCCGCCTTCCGCCCTGAGTACGGGAAAACTTCCGGCTTGCGCCCCCGCCATGCGCCCCCGCCATGCGCCAAATCCGCGCCGCGACTCTCAAAGGCGGTGAAATATTTTAATTTTAATTTTTTGAAAGTAAATCAATTTTAAAAGATTTATTTGTTTCATTTATACGTAATATTTTAATGCTAAAAAAATTGAAATGTGATGCTTAAAATATGGTAAATATGATACGAATAAACTGTAATAAACTACAACGTCAAATTTTTCTTTTTTTGAAAAACTTCGTTGTAATTGTGATTAAAAACTTGTAGGCCGCAGCAATTACAAACGTTCAGGCCATTAAAGCCCTCACTTTCAGCTCGGTTTGAATCTGTCCCTTTTTGTGATTGCCTACTTACCCCTTTTGTATAATGTACCTACTATTAAGTGGCATTAACTAAGGTTACTATTATAATGCTTAATATAGGTAAAAAAAGATAAAAAATCATACAGGGTAATGTACAGTCTGGGCACCAGAGTCTTTGAGAGAGAAATTTAAAAAAATAATCTTCTTACAATAATAGCATTTGAGTACATTTACGAAAATGTACTTTATGAAAAGAATATAATTTTTTTATTAATTAATACGTGGAACAAAATAAATAGGAGGCAGTATGACGTTTGAGTAGCGTCCTTATTGATATTTTAATTACAAATATACGACGTTCTTTTTTTGAAACTCATTATAGTATTGTGTACAGAACTTTCATGAAAATTTAAGACAATAGAATTTTGATTCAGAACTAAAAAACGCTTTTATGATAGGTACCTATATATGAAATTATATTTGAAAGATTAAACTACAGAAGTTCTTGCTTGCAACGCGATGTTTGAATCGATTCACTACAGCGCTCAGACGTGCAGATTACGCGCATTTACGGCGCGTGTTAAATACGCCGTGTGCAAAGGCTTTTATTCAGACGTGATCATGGGACCTGTAAAAGGCCCGAAACGTTGTTATGTTTGAAAAAAAAAAAATATACGCGATTTCTATGTGCAACTAAAACGAAATCCTAAGATCTCGATATTCAATATAATAATACAGAGTTTTGCCATTATGTCTAAGTGGTTTGATTATTAAACCAAATTGTTTATTATAATGAGTCTGATATATACCCCCGTATACATAATTCGAGCTACTTTGCATTTTTATCGTAAAGGGTACAATACAAAAATAGTGTTATCTCTGAAGAAAAAGTTTTCCCCCAGTTTTGCAAATCGAAATTCCCAACAAAGACTTATGGAAAATACGTTTAGTATACTAGTTTTTGATCAATCAAACATTGTTTTAAGCTTAGGGCACCTATTACTGAAAATGCGTGGTGGCTAGAATTACGTGTCCGGATGTGCAATATGGTCAAACTTACCAAATAAACGATAGCATAAAACCTAGCACTACCAATGCAAGTCCTCCTAAAAGTTTCAGGAAACGCTGTCCAGCAATTCGAATCATAATAATGGAGCAAGATATGGCAGTCGATGTCTCTGCAAGTTTGGTCGAAGAGGTGCTTGCTTACTTCTACCATTTTGGTATATTAGCCTTCTCCAGGGTGCTTTTCCTAGGGCAATCTTTGTTTTGTTCTGTAAAGAAAAATGTAAAATTAAAACAAGTTACAAAACTCAGCCTCTATAATAAAGTAAATACCTAAATTCAAAAATATTTTTTTTGTAAAAACACAAAAATGTTAAAAAAACCGTGAGTTACTAAGGATTAATTTCTTTTTTTTTATTTCGTAAGATGTTAGTTACTCAAAAATTTTACTTTTTCGTCAGTTTTTTTATTGAGAGTAACATCATCTATGTCTCACTAACTGAACTTCGACACACGCTACTCCGACCACATGTTACATCGACATGATTTTACTCAGACATTACGTTACTTCGCCTATATATTACTTCGAC
>NW_020653492.1:3192979-3208121 GCF_003589595.1 Hyposmocoma kahamanoa
CACATGTTACATCGACATGATTTTACTCAGACATTACGTTATTTCGACAATATATTATTTCGACATTACTTTACTCAGACACTACGCTACTCCGACAACATGTTACATCGACATGATTTTACTCAGACATTACGTTACTTCGACAATATGTTACTTCGACATTACTTTACTCAGACACTACGCTACTCCGAGAACATGTTACATCGACATGATTTTACTCAGACACTACGCTACTTCGACAACACAGACGAGATATTTCTAAAAAAACCTCTGTACTCAGATAAGAAAAATCATCATTAGAAACCCGTGTAGGAAATGGTTTCTTATGATATATCGACCAATATAACAATATATATATATATATAAATTCAAAAGAGAAAAATTCTCTCATTAGTTAAATAAAGTGTAACAAAAAACTATTAAATTAAAACATAAATTTTTACTACACTATTTCATGTCATACATGACATGTATATAAGTAAATGAAAATTTTTCATTTTCATTTCATTTTTGTCTAAAACAAGCCAATATCGTCGATGTTTTGTAGAAAGGGCGAAAGCGCCATTTTGGACAAATTTTCCGGTGAGCATGTTTTACTGTTTTAAAATATTTAGATTGTTTTAAAATCAACTTTAAAACTTAAACTTAATTGAATCCTTTTTAATTAATTGAATTACTGAAAGTTTATATTAATATATTACACTATTACCGATAATCTACGCAGCACTTTTAAAATTTGATGGTAGGTTTAAAAAATTGCATTTATTTAGAATATTTACGAATTCTATTTGCGTTTCCAACTAGATCACTGCGTTTATTGACAGTCACAGATGCAGTAGTATTTTGGTTAAGCACTTATCAACATGACTTCCTATTTTATAATTAAATCTCAGTTAACTAAAAAGATCAGTTAGTTGCAGACGGTTTCATATATTGAAATAACCAAGTGCGAGACGACATTTATTATTGGCATTGCATTGAAAAGTGCAGTGGAAAGTGTAACGTGTGGCTTAAAACAGTTAAACGTGACGATCAGCATTATGTGGCCACTAAATTAATAAAGAATCATAACCACTTGTCACAACCAGAACAAATCCAGGTGCGTACAATAACATAAAACACAAGGTTGTTTGTAGTATGGATCGCCCTTCACAAATAATTCAACAATGTAATTATGATATTACATCCATCCATCCATCTAGCGCTCCATTCGTTCCGAATAAACCTGCCATGCGAGCCGTGATTCACCGAGCAAGGAACCATGGTGTTAAACTGCCCTCTGGTCTCGAAGATTTGATGATTCAAGAGGAATACCAAACAGTAGATAACAAACAATTTTTGATTGCACATTACAATTTTGAAGGAGAAACAGTTATTATTTTCGGGACTGACGAAAATTTGATAGTGCTTTTCGAAGCAGAATTTTGGATAATGGATGGCACTTTTAAATGCAGTCCCAAACCTGTGCATCAGCTATATACGATACAAGCTATCGTAGGAAGTAAAAATTCTACTCATCAGATTTTACCGTAAGTGTACGGATTCCTATGAAGCAAAAGTGAGCATTGTAATTACATTATTTTGGAAATATTGAAACTTTACTTAACGTTGGAACCTAAAATAATAATAACCGATTTCGAACAAGCAGCTATTAATGCCTGTCGATACGTCTTTTCTACCAGCAAACATAAGTGCTGTTTTTTTCATTTTCGACAAATTGTATGGCGATTCATTGAACGCGAAGGGTTGTCAGCAAAATATAATCAAGATAGCGAATTTGCACATAAACTACGACATATCACTGCGTTAGCATTTTTGCCACAAGTAGAGATTCCACGAGCTTTTGAGCTTCTTAAAGTACTTACACTCCCAAAAGCGGCTGATGTTGTCTGTGAAAAATTTGCTAAATTGTATGTAACCGGAACACGCCAATGTCTTCGAAAAGCGAGCAACCCTACTAAAGTATTCATTAAAGCCATGCCACCCAAATTCCCACCCAAAATATGGTCAGTTTTCGACTCTATAGCTTGCAACCTACCAACAACTCAAAGCGCTTGTGAAAGTTGGCATTCGCGATGGAATATACTTTCGAATAAAAAGAAAATGAATGTTTTCAATACAATAAAAGAATTAACGAAAGAGCAGAGGAACACGGAAAACGAAATAGCTCGCATTGCAGCACTAATAGAAAAACCTAAGCACAACAAACAAAAAACGCAAAAAAGCAACACATGCAATTGAAAGAAGACTTGGGTATATTAGAATTTTTAGAAGGAATTGTGTACATAATGTTTTGTAACAAAAAATAATCGATTTAAACTTAAGTTTTTTATTATTATTGAAATTTCGACTCAAGGTTATTTTATGATTACCAAAGACTGCTAATCGTGGCGTTTTGTTGCGTTTGTTTGTATCTATCTGTATCAGAAGTTCAGAACTCTGGTTCGTGATATGGTAGTAGAGCCTAAACTATTCAAATAAATATTTTTTTGTTTATCGCAATCGAAGTGAAAAGTAAAGTTTTCACCCCAATACTAAAACCCAATATAAACTCTCGGAGTAATAGACAACCTCGCTCGCACTTACACCGAAGCTCGGGTGGCTGACCACTTCGGATACAATGTTTTAAGTTTTAACGACCGTTTTAAAATAATTACCTCCTGTTTTCGAATTAATTGGATTTAATTAAGTTTAAGTTTTAAAGCTGATTTTAAAACAGGACGTAAATATTTTAAAACAGTCCTGAAAACTTAAAACATGGTCACCGGAAAATTTGTCCAAAATGGCGCTTTCGCCCTTTCTACAAAACACCGACGACATTGGCTTGTTTTAGATTTAGACAAAAATGAAATGAAAATGAAAAATTTTCATTTACTTACATACATGAAATAGTGTAAGTAGTAAAAATATTTTACATTTTAATTTAATAGTTTTTTGTTACACTTTATATAACTAATAAAAGAGTTTTTCGATTATATAATTTTTGTTTTTGTTATATTGATCGATATGTAATAAGAAACCATTTCCTACATGGGTTTCTAATGATGATTTTTCATATCTGAGTACAAAGATTTTTTTTAGAAATATCTCTGTCTGTGTTGTCGAAGTAGCGTAGTGTCTGAGTAAAATCATGTCGATGTAACATGTTGTCGGAGTAGCGTAGTATCTGAGTAAAGTAATGTCGAAGTAACAAATTGTCGAAGTAACGTAATGTCTGAGTAAAATCATGTCGATGTAACATGTTGTTGGAGTAGCGTAGTGTCTGAGTAAAGTAATGTCGAAGTAATATATTGTCGAAGTTAAGTAATGTCTGAGTAAAATGGAGTGGCGTGTGTCGAAGTTCAGTTAGTGAGTCGTTTTTACTTGACATATGTACGTCCATTTCTATGTTTCCCTGTACAGCATAAATGGCTTGATATATATTTTGACATATGAGGTGTCGTTAGATTCGTTTTGATTATGGGAGTGTCACAGGCTATAAAAAAATCAAAATAGGGATTGGGGAGGTAATTTTTTTTTCTTTGAAGTTAAATATATTTGCAGTTGGGTTTTTTTTAATAATGTTTAGACTTATTCCTTGTACAATTTTCCCAATAAACAACAGAATATGTATAAACATATAAATAATGTGTTGTATATGTTAATAAGTAAGAAAATAAGCTGTTTTCTACGCAAATACAAATGATATGCTAAGATTTACGGACATTGTAATAAAGCAATACATTAGTAATGGCTCGGAAGAAATATACGGCGGTTATTGATGGCAGCTCTATCCGGTTCTAGACGTCTAGACTACTTATGACGTCGTTTGATTATATAGTTCTCCTGGGAAAAATAATTTCTCCTTGAGGCTATTTTTTACTGTAATTACAATTTTATGCCTGCCTGTGAAAGAGTTCATTTGGGAAGTACTACCATTTATTGTGTTCCGGTTTTGATGGATAAAAAGGTGTTGACGAAATTGCAGGCACTTGGAATTTGTCAACTTTTGTCTCAGGGTGACGAGCGTGTGAGATAAATATTAAATTTATACGTAAATTATCAAATAAACTTTATTTATAGGAAGATTGTTTAATCTTTAAAACATCTAAAATGTCATTTTCATAATTAAAGCACAAAAACGACTTGTCATGACATGACATTGTGAATACATTTCAACTTATTGATAAATATTTTATCATTGTTTCCATTCTTTTATACATATGTCATAGGTTTGGCTTAAGTCATGTTGTTTAAAAATGTTACTTAAGTCTACTGATATTTATATAGATATATATACACGGAATCCTATCATTACTGTTTTTAATGGAAATAAAATTATGTTATAAAACCAATGGCGCCACCAGTGGCGCCACACTGCAAAGCAGTCTCGTTTTCTGATTGGATAAACCAACCACAGGAGTGGTATTTGTATTGTATAAAGGTCTTGCTCATGGTATTTCAAAATTAAATTATTGAATCCGGTTGCTGAGCAGTAAGTAAGTTAAGTAATCACTATTTCATTTTTATTGTCATTGTATTTCTTTGTGAATTTGTGTATACATTATTCCACCGAAATTCAGGGTTTAGTACCCTGCAATTTCCTTACAAATGTGTAATAAATTATTGATATGTCTTACATGGTATGTACCAGGCACCTATTCTAATGTGAATATTATACTTTTTTTAGAGCGCTAAAACTAATAGATATTGAATTTCTGGGCTTATATGTCCAATAAATACGATTTGACCTGTGCTTTGTTTGTTTGTATTTACAACATTCCTACCATCTGTAGATAAATTATATTTTTATCGCAATTAGCTTCACGTAGTTTAGGTTTAGGAATCGATAAAGTAGATAAAGTAAATTTATTTAAAGTATACCCCTTATTATTTAATAATTAGATGTTTTTGAACAGGAATTCAATATTAGATGTGTCATGGCTACCGGCTTGAAGTCGTATGTAGCTGCACCATCGCAGTGTCTCATCTGTTAGCAACGAAGCCGAGGAAGTCATTCGGGCTGCTAAGTAACCGAGTTAGAGTGTAGCACAACGCAGAAGAAAAGTGTACGTGCCCTAGCATACGTATTAGAGGTACTACAGTAGCGCGGTCTAAATAGCACCCTAAACGCATTATTATATTGACTCGAGTCTACGTAAAGTTACCGCACAGGTTACGTGTAGAAGGACTGACTATTTGCTTTGAAGAATAAAACCTTTAATAGCCATGGTATTTAGAACTAATTTTTGTATATGTAATTCAGATATTCTATAGAATACCTAATCAGTCTATACAGTACTTGGTCTTCTTTAGGTAATGTATATAATAATTTATATTTTTTAACTAGTGTACATATTTTCTAGACATTGTATAGAATACTTAGGTATTGTATAGAACGTCGGCTGTAGATTTGGTAAAGTACCTATTAAAATAAAGACAAAGATCCCTCGTGTGGGTTTAGGTCAGGTTAGTATAATGAAAAATCTACCAGACCCAAATTTGTTTGTTTCCGAGTCGGGTCCGAGTGGGTCGAAAATTATTATACCGTTTTTTTGGTTAAAAACTAAATATTCAATGCTGTACTTTAAACAAACAAGAAAAAACTAATGTTCCTAAAAGCGTATTATATAAGATCGGCGTGAAGAAACTTAATTACTGACCTTAACGATGTTCCAGTTTTACTTAAATGTAGGAGATAAGCCTATTTCAATTTATGTTTATACATTTATATGCCCCTAGCAAGTGAACAACTCGTTTTTGTAAACAAGTCGTTAATCCAATCACGTGTAACGTCCACTCGTGTTTAAAAATAAATAAAAGAGCAATTCCGTCTTTCGATAGATTAGCCCACTACGTCGTGATCCACCTTCATCCTTTCCTCAACAAGCGGAGCAAAATCTCCTTTAGGTTACACCTATCAACTTGTATTAAATTCATCATGACTTACGTCAGTGTCGTGTTTATACAGGTAAACTCCGCCCACATCTACCGCCTGCCGGCCATTTAAAGCCTTCATGCTTTCCAAAATTTATGCGCAACCAACAAGTGCTTCGTAGTACCTGAACTAATCTCCACATAGATTTACGGGTCCTTACAATAGCCTAATTTGCTCCTCACCATTCCAATCCCGTCGTGGTGGCTGCTGCCAAGTACGCTCCCTTTAAGAAACATCCCAGTCTGCATTCCAAGGAACCGTCGACATAGGGAAGTCCTCAAAGACCCTGACGACCCCATCACTCTTTCTACGCTTCAGGCCTTCCAGATAGCAACGCCCACTTTACACCAAATTAGCGTCCTCGCCGGCGAAGACGAATTGCCCACCAGTTCAGTGTATGCTTCCTCAGATTGTCCCCTAGAGTACGCCTTTCTGCCAAAAGTATTTACTAGCGTACTAAGCTGAGGTTCATACCCAGCACTCAGGGCGTGTTTACACCGGCAAGGGACATGCCCGCTACTTAGCTTGTATTAGCGATTAAAAGTTCGGCGTTTTTTATCGATGGCGCAATCAAAGCCATCAGAGGCCAACTGCTGAGTGTCCTTTAGAAACAAAAATTAAATAGAAAAGCAATCGACACATCCGTGTGTTGTCGCCGATTTAGAGCAAGCAATTTGCCGTGTCCACGGTCTGCTGACTCTGCTATCTTCATAACCAAGTATCGCTGCAAATCAGTGCTTACCTACATATAATTATCTTTATTGTAACTTGTTGCTTTTATAAAATACTATTCAGTAATTGTTATTATTGTGCTGTAGCGCCATTTTGAAATATAACTCAGCCTACAGTTAACACCTTGATTTGCGTTGCTATGAAGTAAATGAAACATTGATACTTGTAGTGTATTTTCCTTCGATATCATCAGAAAAAATTACGCAAAGCGCTTCACGTGAATGGGTAATAAATCAATGACATAAAGCTAAGTACTCCGGAGTTTCTAGTTGAATAAAGGAGTAACGGTGGCGGTAGAACTAAATAGCTAAGTTTCTGTGCACATACTGCGATAGAAAACTGACAAGCAATTCACATTTCTGCGGTGAAACAAGACTTAGAAGAATTCACTCCACAAGAGAGTTTCCAATTAGGTTTTTCGGTTTTCGCTTCACCGAATCAAAAACAGTCAACTGTTACAAGGCAGAGCCGTCCCAAAGGTGGTAATAATATAGTCTTTATATGACCAAACCTGATATAGATACTGAAAGTTATTGAAATTAATTATTTACTATCTGAAGTAGTGCGTTTTTATGAACGAATGAATTCCATTTATATTTTGACAGATTAATAGGTTATCTTCTATGTTTCGTAACTTAAACATTGAGGCAGGTAAATATAGAGAAGTTTATAGTTTTATTTTAATCGATTTTAATACACCGAGTTTCAATTAGTGCTTGCAACGCTGGTGACCGCAAACCGAAACAATTCTGTTAATACCTATTTCATTTCATACACCCAGGTGTTTTATGAAAGGTATATAATAAATGTACTTAAATTATTCCTTGGGTTCTTTTTCAGTCTTTAATCACCCATTGCTAAGTACACTTACGGAATACAGACTTCCGTTTAACCATTAGTGTTAATGTACGCTACAAAGATCGATCTGTCCGATCATGTGCTCTTATGGTACCACAACATAGAACTGCAGCTTTTCGAGGTAGTTTCAAGTACTCTGCCTCGAAAGTGCTGGAATAATATTCCACTACCTATACGCAGCGAGACATCCAAACCCAAATTCAAAGCACTGTACTGGCAACACCTACTCTCACTTCAAAAATCTGTGTAGTGTGTTTTTATTCTTTTACGTAGTCTGTCTAGAATCGAATTTGTTGTTGCTTTAATCTATCCACATTATTTGTATATTTATATTATATACTAAATACATTATACAACACTATAACCTCTTTATTACGACAATTTACTCCTATAGGTGTAATTATATTCACATTGGCTCATGCACTTACATATACAACAAGTTATTTTAGATGCACTATTTACACTTTACTATGTATATTATTATTGTCAATGTATAACTTTACGCATAGTCGTTATATTTTTGATTTCAAATAACTTAATCCCTCTCGTTGATCCTGACTGAAAACCAACGCCTGAAGAAACTTTGGCATTTGCTGAGTCAACGCTGTTTCACCCGGCGCATGATTTGTTTGTCCCGTTACGTTCGTCTCACATAAAAAAACAAAAATAAGAAAGCTTATAAAAATTAGTCTGAGAGAGAAAAAACGTGAGACTTAAGTAAGAATACAAAATCGCGACATAGTAACTAAATTACGACTACTTCCATGCCCGTAATAAAGCCAAAGTGTCCTCAATTTGATCCACCTACTGGCTCCTGGGTTTGATTCGGCAGTTTATTGCGTCTTACGATGATAGCTATAAATAAAGCAATCCACCGTACACTTTGTATCCACACCGACATATCACACTAAACAGTCCAAAGTTTGAATTTCTTATCTAGGTCAAATTGATATAATTTACTAAGCCGTCAATCCATTGATAGCGCACGTTTCTGGCTGTCATATATTTTTGTTATTAGTGTGCAGCGTGTGATTGAACCTGTACACATTAGGAACTCTCCACATTGAACGACACGGAATCGTCTTAAGTTGATCGGTGAGAAAAGGACGTCGTGTGTTTCGCTTCCGCTAGGGCCAGTGACGTGAAACGCGTGAAATCATTATCAACTTCATGCAGTCAAGATCTCGATTGCATGAAACACATTTAAATCTAAAAGTATATCCACAGGTCTATTATTGTAATTATATTGTAATTGGGGTCCGCCAGCATCGCAGTTGCTATAAATTTGTAATCACTATACATAAACTGACATACTAGTTGCATAGTACCTTTGCATTTATTGGATGTGATTCCAATGCCTGATGTTGAAGCATCTTGTTTGTGTCTTTGTGACCCGAGGCGTTATGCAGCTGATTCTGTGATCAAATTAACTTGTGACTCTTGATCTAAAACGCATCTCAGTCAGAATGTAAGTTCCATCTGCCGACTTGATTTTTAGCTCAATTATAGCATAAAAGTATTTCGTCAAAGTTGTTCGCCACGTGAGTTGCTGTTGGTTGTGAAATAGTTGACACGGATTTTGTATATTTATTCACGTTATGTTGGGTTGCAATTAACTCGTGCAATGTCGTATGGTGCGACTTATTACACAATTTACATGTTTTATTTAAATTGCATTTTTGTGCATTGTGGCAATAGAGGCAATTTTTGCATATGTTCAGTTGATTGATTATCCTCATTTTTTCTTCCGGTGACAATTTCTGATATTCTGGACAGTAAACCAATATATGATTTGTTTTACACATAGGACATGTTCTTGACGTATTTTTGAAAGCATGATATGTTCTTAGTGGTGACTTGTAGTCTTTGTTGCTTCCTAATGGTTGTTTTGTTATTTCTCTACTAGTTTCTTTTTCCTGTTTTGTAGATGTCCACTTGTTTTTTTGGTTTACAGGTTCTAAGGCAGTAAATTTGCTTTCAAGAGTCTAAACAATTCATCAAAGGATGGCAGTTCGCGCGGCTCCTTTCTTGCCTCCATGTATGAAGCATATGTGTCAGAATCCATTTTCTCTGTTAAGATGTGACTAGGATTGGGTCCCATGTAGCTGTGTTCACACTCAGATTGTGAATAGCGTGAATTGTCTCCAAGCTAGTGTCATGCAAACGTTTCAGTTCATATGACGTCACCTTCACCGGTGGTTGACCCATAAATGTATGTATTTGTTTGGTGAATAAAAGTTGTAGATTATTGTAACGATACGTTAACAGCTCCCAGCACGTATCATAATTGTTAGCAGATATGTTAAGATGTTGTACCAAACGTTTGGCTTCTCCTCGAAGTTTTCCCTTAAATGTTGCATTTAATGGCCTTGTTCAGCATTGTATTATTGTGTATGGCTTGAGAGTACAAATCCATAAATGTGGGCCACTGTGCATGGTCCCCAGAAAATGTAGGGATGTCGATAGCCGGAATAGATTGGTGTTGGCTTGTAGTATGGTTTAAGTTACGGTTCAGATCTCGTTTACTGCCTTCATACATCTGTTCGTATTTCGTGAAGTCCTGTTCGTAGTTTAAATTAGAACCTATAAGCAAGTTGTCGATTTGCCAATGCACTTGGTCAATCACATTCCATCGTGATTGCAAAACTTGTGACTTGTCCAATATTTCCTACTACTCTGTAATATTGTCCAGGATAATACTGCGAACGACTCTCGAAAGCGCACGAAAATTTGTTTGCTGTTGGCTGATCAACTCGTCGCTTTTTGAAAAACCGCCCCTCTCTTCTGTTTTAGGTTTTTCCGCCCCGTATGGGGTAATGTCACGTAATAAGGTAAGTGTCTTTTCATATAGATGATTTGTCATAATATTTGCGTTTGACGTAAATTACTCTGCTGTCTTGTATTCGTACTTCAAGAGTTTTAGATGATTTTCTTCAAAGTCTGTAATGTACACAAGAAGCAGTTCCAACCGTTTTTCAATGTAATCCGCCGTTTTCCGAGACGCAGAATCATTTTTGACGTTGGATCCCATTTTGCGGATACATTCAGCAATCAACACTTGACGATGCAGGAGAGTAGCCATGTCATTTGTTGAATCCACGATGTTGTATGAGCAGATTACACGAAATTTTTATGAGAGTTAAAACCGTATTTCACTGTAGGTTTGGTTCTGTGTAATTGCTTATGCACTGATATGTGCACCTTCTCAATCTATCTGGTGAGACCCGCTTGTGGGAGGCCAGGAGACCGGTTTGCTACTGAAGAATACGACACACAATCACACTTCACCAATGGTGAGGATACTCGAAGGACCAAAATGTTGGGACTCGTGCCCAACGTAAGTAATGTAGAATGTTCGTAAGAATGTATTGTACATATTGTATGTTTCCCTGAGTACACCGTTCGGTTGAAGTAGGTTGATGCAAAATATGTAAGGCACCTGTACTGTCCGAAGGTCTTTATACGTAATTGTACATAAAATGTAAGCGCGACAATGCGCGCGATCACCAACATATTTAGGTTATAGTTACGACATATCTAATGTACTGCTCGTACAAAAATACAATTACATTCACATTATTACACCACAGGCGTATCGCTTGCCATGAGGTGCACGACTTGTTCGCTCTGTCATTTTACATCATAAACAAAATGAAATATTTGTGTTAGAAGAAGGCCCGCTCTTTTTGTACTATTTCACTATTAGAGTTTTGTATGTTTTGAAACAGTACAATAAACAATAACAATTATTAGTTTAATCAGCAGTAAGAAGGAATACGATAAACGCAAGACGAGTACACGCGCCCGCGCTAGTTGTATTTTCGTCCATATAATACACGGAATTAGACCCGCCGCGGTTCCGACCTGACCCGCGCGACACTTTGCGGCACTGCATCTGTTATGGATAGGCACTACCAGGCGCACAACTTTTTGGTCCCGTCATTTGGTATCATAAAAAAAACATGAAATCCGGTGAGCGTAAAATTCAAACCCGAGAAGGTTATATTTCTATCAAGCCAATTTTAAAAAGTGGCAATATTTGCTTCCTATGATTTAAACTATAACACTTTAAAACATAGTGCAACATTTAATGGACATCCTGTTGCGTGACCGGACAATGCCGCTGTCGAAACAAAATACCGGTCATCCAGACAGTGAAAAATCTGTTGCAACAAAACGCATGTATTGCAGAGTTTCCGATTTAAAAATATGAAAAAAATATGGAATAGGATATGTAAATAGCAGCAGTGTACAGTTGTCAACTCGAATCGAGCGAATGGAGTAATGGAAGATAGCCTTAATGAGTAGCCAGAACGTGGCGAGTATTCATCGAGGCTTGCTGGTCTCAACCCTAATGTATGGCAGTGAGTGCTGGGTGTAGCAGAAAAAGTATGAAGGTAAGGTGAATGCTGTAGAAATGAGAGTTTTGCGTAATGTACAGAGTTATTTATAGAATACTAATAACCTCCCAGGTTTATAAACATCATAAACAACAACTTTTGTTCCATAAGTTTTTACAAAACATTATAAATTCACCGAAAATAAAGTTTTAAGTTTTTGTTGTATTATTTTACACTTATTTGGCAGTAAGTTCAAACATGTAAGCGTCCTCCGCGACGACTCTCATCACAAAACAATAAATACAGTAGAAGTAGCTACTCAGCGACACGTGCCAATTTATAGATCTCGAAATACCTATCTGAACTCAGTCCGCGATTTTCGCTTTGTATTGTATGGTTGTGTCATTCTTTCGTGCAAATTCTCTAAAATCCTAGAAAAATAGTGTAGTTTTGGAGTGCACAAATTATAGTCGCACCAAAAACATTACCCGTGGTGGTATTTTCTCAGTCTTATAACTAAATTAAAAACTCAAATTCTCCGTTGTTCAGCAATTGACCGCTAGATGGCAGCATATTGATTGAAATTTCAATAGAATATCAAAACGTCGAAAATTGCGATAATAGGTATTGATGGTATTGAACTTTCAACGATATGCCAACAGGTTAAAGTTTAAATTATATTAACAATCCAGAATTTGTTACTTCTTTTTAAATTTGAAACTGCGACCAATGAATATCAAGATTGTGTAGTGTTTCAAATGAAGAATGTATGAGTTTTGGCGACATCGGTTCAGATAGTAATCGAGGTATAAGGTACTTCCATTGATTTTTTCTTTCGTGACTCCCACCCCGATCCTGCACAGAGTTACAATCGATTAGAACGATCTATGTAGCTAATATATTTATTTTAGTATGAAAGTAAAATGTAATTAATTATTAAAAGTCATGGAACAAAAGTTTTTGTTTATGATGTTACTAATATAGTCTTGCGAGGTTGTTACTATTTTAAAAATTACCCTGTATATGGTATTAGTCTTAAAGAGAGAGTGCCGAACGGTGTAGTAAGAGAGCGTTGTGGTATGAAAGACGATGTATTGACCAGGAGAGAGAGGGGAATGCTTCGATGGTTTGACCATGTAGATAGAATGAATGTTTACCCATTCTCGCTCTCGAATTTGTAGAGCGGATGCGGATGGAGGCATGAGGAGAGGTGGATGTCCTTAAAAAAAGGCCGAGTTAAAAGAACCAAAAATAAACGCGCATGTATAAAGAGACTGATGGGAATCGAGGGGGCGAAGGAGGTTTGTCAGGAGCGTAGCAGGTGGAGGTAGATGGTCGCTGCCTCCCAAGTGGGACACAAGCGTGATGATATGTATGTATGTATCTTGTCAAATAATTATGAAAGAAATTGTCAAATCATTCTTTTCCAAGTGATAGTGAATCATTCAAGTACATACCTAATCCTACATCAACGACCTGATGACTAATTACCCTAACAGATAACGCCTTATCGTAAATGGAAATGTCTCTGTCTTGTGTACGATATCCTAATCCATGGATTTCAACATATCGAGCACGACGTGATAATGTTTTGTAAACAACTCAATATTCCTTTGTTTTGTACGCTAGACACCTTACAGGATTAAATTGTATCAATTTGGATACTTCCCATATCGAACCATAGTTTATTCTATTTACGACGCATCAGGTTGAAATTCATATAGTACAATATAGGGTCTAGCACCGTTTCCTAACAGAGGCCTATAGATTTTATGGAACTTGGGGCTCAATATCGTGCCTTGTGAGACGCCTTTTGGGTTCATGTACCTCCATACGGGGTTCAGTACGGCTCCCTGGGGGACACTTATTCGATTCGTGTAGTCCAAATCCAAAATCTACTTTGCTTACCGCACTTTGATAGACACGTATTGCTTGCGACTTGCTTAAAATCGACTTTTTTTAATCGACCTTGTAACTGTACTACCTAGTAACTCGCTTATTTAGCTGAAGGGTAAAATAATTAATAAGCATTTTTAACAGCGCGAGGTTTGTGTGTCCTGACACCGTCGACGGTATTTTTAGATAAATCATAAATAAAATGCCGATCTATAGGCTAGATCTATGTATTTATCCGAGCACAATAAAAAATGTTAACATTTTCCGAAACAAGAATTCATTCGCGAGTACGCAAAATGTTATTGCTTTAAATACCACTAATACCTATTTACATTCAAATGTTTATATTCGTATAATGAATGCTTATTTAACCAGTTTGAACTTTGTACCATTAAAAGGCATCGCATTTCGGTTAATAACAAGTAACCGAAGAACGATACTCATCAGTTCACAGTTTTACTCGTCGATTGTAACCATGTAAAATATTTGTAATAATTCTTCTTATAACCGTTAAGAACTCTATTAACATCTTTCTTTTAGTAACAAATGGTTTTTGTTTTTGAATGATGTACAATTTTTTTTATAATACCATGTGATGAGGCGATCAAGTCGTGCGCCTGGTGGTAACAAGCGACACGCCTGTCCATAACAGTCGTAGTCGTAGAGTTTTTAATCGCAAAGATTTGAGTGTAGGAAGACATCGTAAGGAATCCTACATACATCTGCTAAGTAATGACGTGTGTAAATAGTGTACCCGCGTCGGAACGAAGCCCAACCCCCCTAATTGTGAGATCGCCTGTACCCAGCAGTGGGACTACATATCAGCTAACTGCTTACTATAATTTATAATATTTATTTGAAAATATCATAGAAATAACTTGAGGAAGTTAGTCGGATGCCCTCAATGGATTTTTATCGTCGTTTGTTTAATGACAGTGAACCTCAGTGGCAAATGAATATTAACAATAAGTTTATTATAGAAGTGTATATTAATTTGTGACTTTGTGTATTACATAACTGTAAACATATTTTTTAAGGTATTAAAATTACGTTTATCACCATTTATCATCAAAAGGATTAATATTTATCATAAAGACGACAGTGCAAAAATGTTAACTTCTTCAAACATAATGTCTTATAAAATTTCTATTCAACCTGAAGCACATAAGTCAAAATTCATTATGTTTTTAATATCATCATTAACCCATCATACGTTTCACTACTGGGCACGGGTCTCTTCTAATGCGAAATTTAGGTCTATTATAGTCACAAGCTGGCTTATTGCTGTCATTGCGATTCGAACCCACGGTCTCTGTTTAAGAGGCGGTAGGTCAAACTTGACTAAAACGGCTTTTTAATATTAGGGGTTAAAGTATGAAATTGCCGTTTTATTGCAATA
>NW_020653492.1:3208521-3248584 GCF_003589595.1 Hyposmocoma kahamanoa
ATTTTCAGTACAAATCGGCAATTTCATACTTTAACCCCTATTATATACATATATATATAATGTTGTACATTGAGTTATAAAATAATATTATTTTGTAGCAGTAGAGCTCCTTGTGAAAGTGTTCGTCCAGGGTAGTACTGCCATCTTACGTATTTCTCCCACCAACCTGTAATGTCAGCATTACTGTGTTCCGGTTTTGAAGGGTAAGTGTGCTGGTGAAATCACAGGCACATGGGACTTCTCAACTTATGTTTCAGAGTGACAGTGGCAATGCCCCTCAGATCTTTGCAATTTAAAGCTCTGAGTGGCACTGCAATTGTTATGGATAGGTGTGTAGCTTACCAAGTCAATTTTTTTCTTTCAAGTTAAACTCTAATATATAACGATTAATAATATCTAACAGCAAGCTTGTTGGTATATTAAAAAAATTAAGCATTTTTAATATCCACGAGTGGGCGACAATCGCTTCGCCATTTACTATTGAACGTCTTCGTGTAAACAGAACAATGTCACAGTAATCTCTAACCACCAATGACATAATTTTATAACTTTTTTGACATCCAAAGTCGGTCCGAATTTTCTAGAATTGCATAGTCTTGCATTCGGAATGAATACAAACCAGATGCATTGGGCTTAGTCTACCGACCCAAGATCGACAGCGTACAGTGAGTTATAAGAGCTAATATTGAGAGATCGACTTTTTATTCCAAATTCATTTCTACATATTATTATGTAAAATAAATTTACACATTAAACCGTCACTTTTAAACTACGTTTTAAACTACTGCTCGTTCACTGTGCTGATTTCCCTGAGAAGAACGAGCAATAGAGTTGCTCTGTTCAAACAGACTTAAATGATATGCGATAACTTTGAATCAAATTTCAGAATTTTTTAAATGCTCGATAATTTTTTGTCCCCGTAGTGAGTTTGTTTTTATTCTTATTATTTTTACAGCGACATTGCATGACATGTTTTGTTTACATGATTGATTTAAAACATAGACAAATATTTGTTTTAATAATGCTAAGAAATAAGAAAACCCAAACAAAAGCAACAAGTAGCACATCGCTAATGACAACAGAGCACAACAGGCGGTTTGAATCGCCTGTTGTTCCTTGTCTTTTGTTTGTCTCTGTATTCTTGTGTACAATATACAGTATGTATAGCATTGTAACCAGATTAAGTAACGCGTGTTTCGCGATAGTTAAATACAATAACAACAATCAAGTCTGCTATTATTTTATATTTTATTTTTAAGTCGTAAAGTCCCATGTCACTGTACCCTTATCATTACCCCGTACCATTTCCCCAGCACCCTTACCCTTCAAAATTGAAACGTAGTAATGCTACTGTACTGTAGTAGTATTACTGCTTGGCGGCAGAAATAGGTACGCCACAGTACTTCCGTGCACAAACTCTGTCACAAGAAGCTCTACTGCTACTACCTTTACTTGAGGATGGCCTCTTTATTATATATATTATATAGATGCGTACCGTCGTCCACCTGTCTTTATCATCTTCGCAGACACTATCTGAATATAAAGGCAATGGTCCATTATACAATCAGGCCAAGGCCACATTACCACAAATTAGAGTATTGAACCGTAGTGCTTCTTATACAAGTACTCTTTTATCACAATAAGCCGATGTATGAATTTTTAAATGACAGGAAATTAAACTGTTGAAAACAATTACAATTTGCTATCTGTATAAGATCTGGTAGTATAGCTAATTAGACGCCTTAGCCTGTATCAAAAGACGAAAAATTTGCTACTGTTATTTTTGACATTTGTACGAGTATATTTACTTTTGACATTTGCATATTACTGTTGACGTTAGTAAAGTTTTATATTATATTTTACAATAATCAAACTCAATATAGACTAAATGCAAACAAGCAAAAACATATGATTTTCAGGGTTTTTACCTCAGTCTGTTTTATAGTTACCACAATTTCAGTATTTTTCCCTGAAATTTGATTAGGCTTCTTGATAGTTATAATTAGTGATGAAGGAGACTCAGTCTTTTAAGGCCTTTTAAAAATCTCGACTAATTTTTAACACCTCACGACTAGTCTAGTCTTTTAACCCTTAAGTCTTGAGACATAAGACTAAAACTAAAGAAACTAAAGAAGACTAATTCGAGTTGAAGTCTTTTAACCCTAGGAAGCTTCAAAGACTTATAGGACTAAAACGACTAAAAAGACTGGCGCCTCATAGCCTCGATAGTCGCGAGTCATGAGCCGTATGGCGTGATTTTATTTCTACCCACAAGGTATTTATTTTACGATTTTTATTATAAGTACTTAGAATAATAACGCATAAAAACCTTGCCCGCACACGCTAAGTGAGGCAAGTTAGAGGCTTCCCAAAGGGCCTACACGAGTGGGCGGACTGTCAGTGCTCAAGGTCAAATTGCACCGCGAACAGCTCAAAAATTTTTGCTAAAAGTGACGAAATGTGCGGTAAATGGGTGTAAATATAGAACAGGCAAACATAAAATAGACACTAACATCACATTCCACAAGGAAGAAACGCGTTTCAACTTATATTTTTATATAAATATTCACTAAAACCGAAAATTAATTTCGTTGCAACAAGACACGAAAATGTTGCAAAGTAACGGATTTCTTTCTCCCAATTTTGCTATTCTGTTTCAAAATAATTATATTACGTAATTATTTGAGAATAGGCAATATCGCGATGGCTGCAGATTTTTTTTTATTCTAATGTAATATTCGTAATGAGCACCCCCAAATACCTCGAAAACGTTACCCAACTTGCCATTATTTGAAAAATCGTGCCCGCCATCTTGGATTTACAAATAGTGCCATATTCACATTGAGCTTCCCCAAATACCTCGAAAATAATACCTATATAGCATTTTTTTGAAAAGTCGTGCCTGCCATCTTAGATTTAGAAATGAGTGCCATATTTGTAATGAGCACCCCCAAATACCTCGAAAATGATACCCATATTGCATTTATTCGAAAAATCGTGCCCGCCATCTTGGATTTAGAAATGAGTGCTATATTCGTAATGAGCACCTAGAATACCTCGAAAATGATTCCCGTATTGCATTTATTTGAAAAGTCGTGTCCGTCATCGTGTTCAGATATAAATGCCATTTCTATAAGGATTACCAAAAATATTTTTTTTTAAATTCTGGCCACTTGACATTGTCGATCGACAAAATCGAGCACATTTGTAGGCACCTGATCGACAATGTCGGGCAAATCTGTAGGCACCTTTAACTTAATGATGATTTAAGCAAGATATAATTTCCCCACTTTTGAGGGAAATGTTATTCCATGGCATCATTATTTGTATATTTGTGTGCGTGCCGATGAGCGTACATACAAGTTGCTTACGCCTACATGAATTTGGTTTTTGCCTCACTTGTGACATTTCGTTTGATATGAAACTATCATTCTGTGCGTTATTATTCTAAGTATAAGTAAATAAACGTGATTGTTTACTAAAAACTACTTACGTCTTTTTTATTTATAAACTTCGGGTTTAATAAGACAAAATAGGTATAAGTCCTTTGCAAACAACTCGAGTCGTTTAAGTTTTTCAAGTCGTTTAAGTCTTTTAGTATAACGACTGAGTCTTATTGATAAAAACTCGAGCCCCCAGACTTAATTTTAGAGTCGAGTCCTGTAAAATGGAGTCGAGTCGTTATAAAACGCCCTAAAAGACTGAGTCTCTTCAATCAGTAGTTATAATCTTGAAGTAATGTTCGAGATAAATTTTGTTCAATAGAAGTTTCAAACTGCTTGAAACCAACATAAAAATTACCAGTAAATAGTTATTTATAAAACTGTGTCATCGCTAATGATTTTTTGGTTTGAAGGGAGATATTGCAAACAATTGAGTTCGAATAGTAATTCAAGTTCAGAATTGGAAATTGATGATGGATGAGGCATGTAGTCAAGTAATATAAATATAATTTTACAATTTTGTTTCTTTTTATCTACTATCAATGGCAGCAAGTATTAATTGATATCATAATTTTAATTATTTTATTCATAAATCATACATGTCAATAGAGACTTTGCGAACTTTGTAATATTTGCCTAGGTAATTATTATTTTTACATACATAAATTATATACTTACCTATTTAAATTCCAATTATGCGAGCAGGCCTTGGCCTGAGCTTGCGTATAATAAGCACTGACAAAAAATGTTCTTTACACCTGCTATATTGGTTGCCCAGTGACATTTTGTTATTAAACATTCTATATCGAATTTTGCTGCAGTATAGTCTTTATTATGATTCTACAAAGATATTTAAAAAATCTCTACAAAGATCTTTAACAAAACATATAGGAGAACTTCGACAACTCGATAACTTGACCCGTAGCTCAGTTGGTAAGAGCAATACTACAGTGCAGTATGGTCGTGGGTACCATCGGATCGAAAAAGTTTGATCTTTAACAGAAGTAACTATCACCGCGTTTATATTACTGACTGATGTTAAATTCATATGTTCATAATTTATTTTTTAGTGTGTTAAAAAGCATGTGTAAATGTATAGATATATGTATATTCAATAGGTTTGTACGAGTATGCCAAATGTTTGGCCGGACATCGTGAAACTATACTTGTTTTGTCACATGTTAACTTCAATGCAACCTAAATTGAATAAAAGAATTGCTAATTTTCAGCTTTTGATGATTGTTATAGTTTTTAGCGTATAGTTAGATTTGCCTTTAAAAATTATGGACAAGAGAAAATTAGTACTTAGTACACAGTTTTCTTCCTCTAATTGTCGGTAAATTAAAACTTAACAATTTAACCACCCGACTTTGGCTTAGTAGAGAATAATTCAGGCTATCAGCACAATAGTGGTGTAACCCGTATACTTTTTTTTCTACAATAGGTATAATTTTTTAACCGACTTCAAAAAAGAATTCGACTATATGTTTTGTTTTGTATGTATGTTACGAGATAACTTCGCGGCATTTGTGAACCGATTTTGATGATTATTTTTTGTCGGAAAGAGCGTACCTTAGATGTGGTCCCATTTAAATTTGTAGATGACTTGAAGTCTGACTTTTGAAGTCAGTTTTTTAGTACTCTCTACTGATTAAATTATGCTAAAGTACATAAATATTTAATATTTCAATATTGCTATTTGCATGTATAAAAATAGGCAGAGGTCACGGGTTCGATTCCCGGGCCGGGAGATTTGTATGGCCTACATTTATTTCTCTCGTGAGTTTGGGTGTTATTTGTGGTTGTCTATGTGTATGTACATAGCACCCGCGCTACACACAGCGCATGCGAATCGCAGAAAACCAGTTGTTATAGTCCATTTGTTGAGGTACTTAACTAAATGTAAACAATATATAACATAAATATAATACTTTACTCATCAATAGGCATGACATTTCACATAAAGCTAAGTATTTGTATTTTGTATTTGAAGGTAAGTAAAAATCATTTTATAAATGTACAATTCATTAAATAGACATCTCAAGATTGTTTACATTTAGTTTAGTAGGCACCTAAACAAATGGACTATAGTACAGCAAGTCCATAATGATTATCAAACGTTATATCGTAGTTATGTATTATACGTAATGTTACATGGTACGTGAAGCGTGACAAAAAATGCGAAGAAAAAGTATTAAATCGGAAATTTGATTTGATATAGTACAATACAATCAACTTTTTCCTTAGAAGTGATCCGTACCCTGCAATGGGACGTGTTTTCTTTTTTATGTGGTAAGTGACACGAATGTCCATAACAGTTGCAGTTAACCTTTCAAAACTGGACCGCAGTAATGGTCACATTACTGCTTGGAGGCAGAATTAGGTAATGTGGCAGAACTTCTCTAGACTCTTTTCACAAGGAGCTCTACTGCTACGGAACGCGTAATGTTTATAATAATAATAGCAGTGTTTTTTTAGTGTAATGTAGATTGAGAAGCCTTGTCCAATACTAGGGGCAGTGACCCAATCGTTGTCGACATTGAAACGAAAGGGTCAATGATTACTTGATAAGCAATCAATGGATGCGGGTTTCTTTTAGGCCCTTATGTGTTATGTTCTTGAGTATTTTAGAACTTTAATCAATCAGGAGCTCTAGAAACTGACTCCTGTGTCTGAATAAAACGGTGTCTCTAACGCGCAGCTGTGATTCATGCACCATTTATTTAAAATTTAAGTTTATAAAAAAATGTATAATGTTTTATAAAAATTTTAAAAAAACAAATACCAAAATCCTTTGGGACACCTTGCGTCTCTAAGACGCATGACAGGTTAATTGTATTTTAATTGTTTTGTGTATATTTTTTTAACCATTACAACTTATACAAGGAATATCAGCAAGGGCTTTGTACTTTCTATTGCTGTCTTTTTCGAGTTTAGTATTAGCTCTTAATGAGGTTAAATTCATCTCTATAAAAATCCTTATAACGTTAAATTGTCCAAGCATGGCCAATATGCCGTATAACTTTTAACGTGGTTTTTTTATTTAATTTATTTATTTCCTAACAATAGTGATTGTGTTGGAAAAGAATATATTAAAAAACTTAAATCAAATACAAATGAGAGATCAAACACAATATTAAGAAGTCTTTGATGAAAAAAAAACATATAAAAAAATATGTGTAAAATAATACAATGATAAAGGTATTGTTTACTCTATGTATACGAGTTTTTGCAGTGACCTCGGTGACCCTGCAGTTTGCGTTTAGAACCGGGTTGAAACTAATTTGAGAAATGAACTTTTGTAACTTAATTATGCTTTGGGTGTTATGTGCATTGATAGTAAATTCTTTTTATCTATTTTAAAAATTAACTGCCTCCGTGGCCTAACGGTTACCATGCCGGACTGCCACGCAGAGGTCCCAGGTTCGATTCCCGGGCCGGGAGAAATAGTTGTATGGCCTACAATTATTTCTCTCGTGAGTTTGGATGTAATTTGTGGTTGTCTATGTGTGTGTCCATGGCACCCGCGACACAGGGTTTCCCTAGTGCGCGGCTATGTTGAGTGTGTGCGTTATTTACATATATGTATATGTAGTAGCAACAGCAGAACTCGTTGTGAAAGAGTTCGTGAAGAAAACTACTGCCACCTTGCCTATTGCTGATGCCAAGCAGTAATGGCCACATTATTGCGTTCAGGCCTGTCCATAACAATTACAGTGCCACTCAGAGCTGTAAATCGCAAAGATCTGAGGGGCACTGCCACTGCGCCCGACACTCTGAGACAGACAAGTCCGACGTGCCTGTAATTTCATCAGCACGCTTACCTTTCAAAATCGGAACGCAGTCATGTTCACATTACTGTTTAGCGGCAGAAATAGTTAAGGTGGCAGTACTACCTTGGACAAACGCTTTCACAAGAAGCTCTATTGCTACTAAAGTTATCAGTTGATTGCCAGTCACATTATCATTCTTTTAAGAGAAAGTTTATAATTTCGTAACAAGAACTTACTTAGTGTGTATTGTATTATATTGTTGCGTGCGCAATAAAGTATATAACGTCTTATCGTAACTTTATAACAAATGATAACAATCGGTCTCTTGAACATCGTTACAGAGTTCACTCTGAACTGCATTTGATTGATTAGAAACGGGTCTCCTCACGGGTTTCTTCCAACAAGGGGTTCAGGACATAGACTACTATCGATTTGGAGACTTTACCCGTCATTCAAGGACCATGGACATTCTTCCTGGTGTCAATAGGATGTTTTTCTTCCGCGTTACATACAATATAAAAAATAAAGTCTACATATTTACATTCGGTCCCTGGGATTCAAACCGAAGTCCCTCCATTTAATAAGCAACCACCTGATTACAATCGCTAACAAAATCAAACATAGGTTTCACTACAAGACATTAGTTAGAAATTAGTTTTTTTTTGTTTTTTTTAATAGGTACGGGTTTTTTTTAGAAACTTTTAGATAAATTTGTACAAACGAAATACTTACAAAAACAAAGTAATCACCAAATACTAATCTAATTAAAAATCACATAAAATCACAATAATTTTCACTATAAGAACACAACTGAGTGCAAAAAAATTAAAATGTTCCTTATAAATTAATTTAAAAATTTATTTCCGCGAAATCTGAATGTGAACTAATTTAACATTAAATTAGTACTTAGAACCAGCGCGGGCGCATCCATCGGTTCCATGCCGCGTTTTGTTACTCGTTTCATAGTTCGCTGCCGCGCCGGACCGATTGTGTGTTCCAAGTATTATTTGTGGGGCCACGAAAAATACGATAACGTCACTTAAGCCAACTTAATACAAAATAAAGTATGAATTAAATAATTTTCTTGAAATAAATGACCGATATACAAATTTCATTTAAAAAAACATGATTATGAAAAACTACAATACAAAAACATGATTATAACAAACAATAATACCTTTGGAGGGAAATTTAGATAGTACGGACCAAATCATACAGTGCAAAACTTCTTTCTTTATAGATTTTTTAAATTTATATACAATAATTTCTTGTATATACATGTGAGTTTGTGTATGTATATATAATATACTTGAGTTTTGTTTTTAAGTTTTCAATAGATACTCTTCAATATATTTGCAAACGGAACAAAAACAACGTCATGAATAATTAAAAAAATCACAATAATATTGTTTCGGCGATCTTCGTGGTCGAGTTGTTTGCACGCTGGTTTTCATGGAGTCGCTATCTCTGAGATTAGAGGATTCGATCGCCAGCTGGGTCAATGTAAAAAAAACTAACTTTTCTATACGTATTGTCTCGTGTCTGGGTATTCTGGTACCGTAGTTGGATCCAATTTTCATAACACAAGCGCTTTACTTACTTACTTTGGTATTAGAAGGGCAACGTGTCTAATATTGAAAAAAATATTAACAATCTATGGTACTAACGTATCAATAATCAAATTTATGCATTCAAAAACTAAAATTATAGTTACGATTTGTAATTATGGAGATTAGCAGTCCTCTTCAGTGAGGCCATGTTTTAACATTTTTACCTTATTTCTTTCCAAAAATTATAACATAATATTTTAGTGCTGCTCCTCTGATGATAAAGTAAAATAATATGGTTTGCTTTATTGCTCGCTCGTTTCATAGCCATCGCTGGTACTAAATGATGCGCGAGTGAATTGTAAACTTCGTGCTTTCGGTGCACGCGCACTCTTTGCACTTGCTGAGGTGTTAGCAAGCTGTGAGACCCGGATAAAGATAAACTAACTTTACTGTTTTCCTTGAAAAGAAAAATGTACGCTGTCTAACAGGAATAAGTAATATTTATTTTATTGAATATGATTTGTTTGTTTGTTTTTACTATCACGTTGTTTTTATATTTATTTTTTGTTCTTAATGACACAAAGATTATCGATATAAAGGCTCTGGTGATTACAATGCTCAGGTCACACTGAGGCGGCCGCGGAAGCGTTCCGGGCGCGGGAAATTTTGTAATGTACGAGGTTACATGAACCCTGCCACACTAAAACGCGCGGCGGCCACGCGTCGGCGCCCGGTACGCTTCCGCGGCCGCATCTGTGGGCCAGAGCATAATAGTAGAGTAGTTTAATACTTGTATCAATATGGAAAAAAATATTTATTAGGTCTGGATTATTAATATTGATAATCAATATGAAATTCAAAATTATTTTGTTAGTAAATGCAACACTATTAAAAAAATTATGATGTTAAGAGACGGGAGTAACAAGTCGTAGGCCTGATGGTAGCAACACACATGTCAATAATAGTTGTAGTGCCAGTCAGAGCTTTAAAGCGAACGACTATTGAGTGGAATTTCTTACCTGCAGACTTATTCCCTGAACACTATAACTTGAGCCTTTTCAGGGCGAGAGTGAATAGGCATTATTTAGGCCTACATGCTCCATCCTCGACCTCATTGTCGCTTTCCATCAGGTGAGATAGAGGTCAAGTGCGCATTTATTAAAAAATGCTCACATTATTGCTTGGCGGCAGAAATAGGAATGGTACATTACATATTTACTGGTGCAAAATTTGTTGTTTATATAATAGTATGCTTGGCTACAATTTCACCTAATGTCGAGCGATGGTGGTGCGCGTACTAAAAAAATGCCTGTCCAGTCAACATTGAACAGCCATAATTTATAATTTCTGGGAAATGTAGAGCATTCCGCTTCTTTCTTTGAAACATTCAAAAACAACTTAAACATTAGTAAAAAATTAAACCCATATACTTAATAGCTCTATATCTAGATTAATTGAACGAATTAGAAATTAATACTAGTCATTCAATACAAGCTAGACGCAACAAGTCGTTAGGATAAAACGTTAAGGGTTCAATCGAGATTAAACTCATGCGTCAGTCAACAGATAAACCAAATTCTACCTGACGTACAATCAGTCAACCAGTCACGGCTACTACCAATATCTACCGGCAAATCTAAATTGTTTTATTCTCGATTAAAACTCCTTTTATTATTGATATATAAAGTACTGGAAATGCCTTAATTTGAGACCGTAAAGGTGTGGTTGCCTAGCATGTTCTATTTAATAATTCTTTTACAGTGCAAAGAAATTTGTTTCGCAGAAATTGTAAAGTTTTTTTTTGCCCGTCGTTATACTTTGAGACAATTCATCAAACAATCAACACGCATAAATGTTTTCATACTAGCTTGTCAGTTATGTATACTCCTGACCTGTTTTTCCATATAAACCTTTCTTATAAACAAGAATATATTTTTCCTCAATTTCCTAGTAAACGAGGTATTTGAAATTACAAAACCGCAATGAATATCGGTCACTGCTATGCAATGCATTACACGTACACAAATGAACGCATGATCAGCTGTACCGCACGAGTCGACGCACCCAGACGTGAACGCTCGTTTGTACGGCCCGAGCACGTCTTACATTAACTAAATACTAAATAAACTTATATACTATGTATTTTACTTTGTTTTCAATCACTGCATTTCTATGAGAAAGTAGCTAGTTACTAAACATTTTGCTGTAATATTATTTATATAACTCCGTAATATATAATTTATATAACCTCAGCAAAATGTTTTTTACTATACAGTTTGCATCAAGAAATAAGTACTACTCATTGCCACCTGTAAATGACCGCTGTGCGACGTACCTACTGGATCGGTAACAGAGAGCTGCAACTGAACCCGGGACTGGATGCGTCTCAAATTTCATTATTTTTGACTAGCAACCAGTCTCGGGATCACAGGAAACTTGCATTTGGGCTCGTTCGGGTTACGTTGCAATTTTAAATTGACCCCGGGTTCAGACGTTACGAATCCAATCTGCATAGCATAGTGAACGGCGGGTTTGCTACCATGTTACCAAGTGATACATAGCAGTTGCAGTGCTACTCAGAGCTTTAAATGACTAAGACCTGAGGGGCATTGTTACCGTGCCCATCACCATGACACCATATGTAATTACCACTATTAGAGTTATAATTTGTATAGCACAACATACGTTCTTACTAAAATATCTAGCTTAGTTTGCAGAAGTTATTTTTTTACACAATTAATTAAATTTTAAGCTGTCTTTTTATTTTCACGTAAAAATACCGTGGGTTCCAAATCCTGTAAAATAAAAAACATAACCTTATTTTCTATGCCAGTTAGACACGCCTTCAAATAGACTATTCTATTTCAAATAGAAATAGAGTTAGCATAACTATAAAATTGTTGTTTTTTAAAATTAATTGTGCAATCATGGATATTCCAAATAATTCATATTTCCCCCCTCAACGAGACCACACAGGGTTCAGAATGTGGCGCATGCGTTTATCCATCCAGCTACTGCTTTGTATACACACACGCATTTCTATACTCTGTTGCACGCGTTACATTGAGGGTCATAAATAACAGTCAGTAACGCACAGAATACTCCGACCAGAACCAATTCAGAAATATTCATTTCTCAAATTGACCTCACCGGGAATCAAACCCGGAATCCCATATTGTTAGCCCACCGAGGTTGTCATCCAAACAAATCTAAACTAATAATATAAATCCGAAAGTAACTCTGTCGGTTTCGTTTTCACACCTAAACCGTTGCAGCAAATATGATGTACTTTGGAGAGATAGATGTAACTTAGGAGAAGGACATAAGGAAGCTTTTCTCACTAAAATAAATCTTAAAGGGGGTGAAATAGGGGATGAAAGTTTGTGTGGAGAACAAATCATTTCTCAAGTAACGGATCTGAAAATTCATATTTGTCTTTTGTAAAAAATAAACAATGTTTCAGCATTTATGACCTATTATTTACCCATCAACGTAAAATGAGGGATGAGTGGACTATTTGAAGTACTTATTCTACGTAGACAAAGTCGCGAGTTCTGGCTAGTACTTAATAAAAATTAATCAAAAACAATGATCTGCAACTTGCGCATAGAAATTCCGTGGCTTAGTTGGCATAGCACCAACGTCTTCCAGCAAACCGTGCCACAGGACGGTTGGCTGGAAGACGTTGGTTCAAATTCAGCCAGATCGAAAGATTTTTTCTTAGTGTTCGATCTTTCTAACAATAACTTTTACAAACTAGAGGTGTAATTTCATAGAGATAATTGAATATCATGGTGGTCATACATCGTGATATTCAATAAACTTAAAAATTAAATAAATAAATAACAAAAACTTGTTCAATTTCTCTATGTACAAATAAACGTACACACTCAACATAACCCCGCACTTGTGAAACCCTGTGTCGCGGGTGCCATGGACACACACATAGACAACCACAAATTACACCCAAACTCACGAGAGAATTAAATGTAGGCCATACAAATATTTCTCCCGGCCCGGGAATCGAACCTGGGACCTTTGCGTGGCAGTACGGCATGGTAACCGTTCGGCCACAGAGGCAGTTAATTTGATGTACACTATATTATTTCAGCTAATAGTTAGTTGGATGTACACTATATTATTTTGGCTTCGTTAAGGGTCCTTCTATTAACTATTTATTTATTTATAATAACCATTTTGAACTGTTGGGACATTGTTACGTATATTGTTGGCACATATTTCTATATTATAGCAGATATACATTTTCATTACAACACCATACAAAAAGTACATCACTGTAGATTTTAATATAAGTCCATTTCTATACTATATGAAGTCTATGGCACTCGGTCTAAGTAGTCATAATGAATGAAGTATAACGTGTTTATGTAGGCAAAGACGGGTAGCTTGTGTTCTACGTAACATTTCTCAACTTGCTTTCTATTGTTGTTTATAATTCTTTGTTAAATCGTCTCTAAAAATCTACTACGTAATTTCTTTTAAACAGTATTTTTGATGACAAGGTTCCGAAGTTAGTTTTGCTCTTAAACACATAATATTAAATATTATACAATATTATTAATATATATTAATACGATTTTAAAACGAGCGACATTAAATCTCTTATATCTTCTACCTCTCATACGTACCGCTGGGTACGGGAGACTTAACTCTAAGGTAGCAGTAGAGTTTTTTGTGAACGAGTTCGTCCAGGGAAGTACTGGCTCCATACCTATTTCTGCCACCAAGCAGTACTGTGAGCATTAGTGCGTTCCAGTTTTGAAGGTGTTTTTATATTACTGTTCATCTAAATAAAAGTCCCAATCGAGTCTCTTACTTACATTGAATAGTGAGTAAATAAGTTACAACATGACCGTATTTAGGAGCGACGGCCACCATAGACTAATGGATCACTTGTCATCGACAAGACTCTTCAAAATAAAGGCAGCCAGAAACGAGTTTCACAGCGCTACCTATGCTGGTTTCTTAAGCTATGATAACAGAATGGTGCTGGTGGAACTGTCGGCATATGGGTCTTTTTGTGATTAAAATAAGTAAGCATTTGACCTTCATCTTACCTGATGGAAACTGACGACGAAGTCGACGATGGCAAGGAATTCCACTACAAAGCCCTTCGACATACAAAATTTTGACCAATGTCTCATGGTGACGGGTACAGTGGCAGTGTCCCTCAGAGCCCAGTGGTTAAAGCTTTGGGTAGCACTGCAACTGTTATGAGTAGACACATTGGTAACCACCAGGCAACTTGTTCGTCCCATCATTTGATATATAACCGCTCACGATGCCGGTGATGATTTTATACCGATTTATCGGATATCGAAGTTATAGCACGTAAAAGAACTAATATTAATTGCTATTTCGGTAACTACTCTAGCAAACCATAAAGTTTTTAATGCCTGGGTCTGTCATTTAAAAAAAATAAACAACTTCAAAAATACGTCACGACAATCGTGTGTGTTATTGTTTGCGCTGGTGATTTCGGTGTTTATTTATGGAAAACATACCGTAAGTAGCGTTTTTTAAGTTTACCCTGAATATAAATGTTTATAAACTATACTTTAAAGAGTAATTTCATGGTAAACGTTAGAACCACTCAAACGGAATATTATCATATTTATCCAAGTACACCAAAAATTTCATTAGTACTTTTTGAGTGCAGGATTTGCGGTGTATTACTGCATTTTATTTGAGATGTTTTTGTTGGCAGTACGGAGGGTATTTATTTAGCAATGCAGAATAATAATTTTTATTTATAAAAACTTGTATTTAAACTGAATGCTTTTCTAATTTGCGAAACCAAATAGCCGCCATTTTGTGGTAGGAGGAGCGCATCGCGTGAGCGGATAAAGCGTTATGATAATTATTATACGTGTTAATTAAACCATGGTCCAACAACTGAAGAGGATTGCTAATCTATTTAGTTAATTGTATATAATTTATATGACTCCTGGTATAACTACTCTCGTTCACCTGTCAACATACGTCCAAAATGATTATAGTCAAATAAGTTATATTCAACCAATTAAAAAAAAAACGTATGATGCAAATGCAGCTTCATACTTCACAACGGCTTTTGGTTTGATCGAGTATTGCTTATTTGACAGTAATTGTTTTGGACGGATGTCGGACAGCTTAAGCAGCACACCCATATCTAAATATATACTATAAGATATCTAATAGAATTTAATTCGATTGAATATTTTAAGAGTTCAAATTCCCTCAAGATATCTCGAAGAAGGTTTCTAGATAATTTAAAGTAAAGGTGGGTACAACTTTATTAGTAGATCACAAGAGTTCTGTGCAGAGTGATTCTTATCTTTTTTGTCAAGTAACCCTTCTAGAATGCTACAAGACCATTTATAGAATATAGACAGTTTTTATTTAGTCTAGTAGACAGTTTTTAGATAATTTATAGTCTTTGATAGTTTTCTTAGTAATGCTATTTTAAAACCAAAATACTAAGGCGCTACAAACATAAGATGCAATTATCTTAAAACTAATAGATTTCAAGTTTAATGGCTTACAAAATATAAACTACCAAAATTGCAACATGGCGAAATTAGATATAATATTTCTGACTTTTTCGCGCAATGTTTAATCGGTTAGAAAGCGCGAATTGACGTGGTGACTTTAAATACATTGTGAAAAGTGATGTAAAACCTGTCATAAAAGTAATGCGCTTGCAAAATTTTAAACATTTAATTATAAAATATAAAATTAATAAAAAAACAGTTATCGATTTTCGGTTTTAAATATTTATAGAAAGATTAAATATACAAAATAACTCTCAAAATAAACCGTTTCCAAGAATTTCTAAACTTCTTCAAGCTAATTTAAACTTAGATTTACTTTTTAAAAAGAAAAGAAATTTTGCTCGGCTACTTATTAGTCATTCTTTAAAAATAAAAATGGCGATAAGAATTGAAAGCTTTTTTCAAAACACTGTTGGGAGCATTTTGTCTATAGCTTGATCTATAGAAAAACTTTAGAATACGAAAAGATTATTTTTACTTGCTTTAATGCAGTTAATTTTGTAGAAGAATATTCACTCTTATGAATCTTTTATGATTGTCTACAAAATGCGATGTTTCTAAGTGATTTTTTCTTTTGACAGTATTACAAAACCTTTATAAAAGCTGTAGGGAATAGTTAGCGTATTATGCAATAAAAAACTTTTAAAAACACTAGGTCAAAAAAACAACTTAAAAAATCCAATTTGTCGCAAAAGCTTTATTCTGTATATGGAATGTGTTATATATGACTAGAATTCCCCAGCATATAAATATGAGGAATATTTTAATTACATACCTAACTTATGTTGGAAGAAATAAAATTTTCATTACAAAATTGAGGTTATTTCTTCACGCCAACCACATTTCACACAATGATTTCGGTGTATGCACAATACACATACACAACATTAAAGTACAGTAGTTTACGCGCTAATTACGGAACTAGCCGCCGGAAGGAGGTTTTTGTGAATTGTTTTTATCATTTCAGAACACGGAATTACTTCACAATGTTTATTTATTTGTCAACAAACAAAAACCTGCTCGCGCGCGAATTACGACTATTGCGTCCAGCGCTTGCCAATTTGTGGGGATTGGCGCTATGTGAGGAAAATGTGGGGATTCTAATCTATCAATTGCTGATGCATCGCTAGTTTGATCGTTACTGTTAGAAACACTGTGATGGACTATATCGACGTGTTTTTCAACATCGCACATCCCTCGTATTATTAACAAGCAGCTTAAACATAATTATTATTAGAGCACTTGGTTCTGAATTGTAAAATTACCAGTCGGTGCGTGTTGAGTTCGCGATTCTTTCTCCCGCTTAGGCCGGTCCCCGGTATGAAGCAAAACGAAATCAGCTATTGATAAACAAAGCCGAGCAGTTGGTACTTCCATACCACAACTTACCACTCGTCAACTTTGAATATTAAATATAAGTAGGTCGAAACTCATTGATTATTTCTAACATTAACGTAGTGTCACCAAACGCACAACAAATAATCAATTTACTTAATTTTGTAAGGCAAAGAATAATGAATTTTTTTTCAAAGAGATTACAGATTAATGTTGAATCTAATTGAAATAAATAAACGATTTAAGGTCATCTAATTTTATAATTAGTTTTACATTTTACATTCTCTTTCCACTCACAGCAAACGTAATACATTATTACATTTTGAGTTTCTTAATTCTTTATTATATTTTTAAGCGATGTATTTTTAATAAATAATGAAAACTCGAGATGTGGGGAATTTGTGGGGAACATGAACTTTGCCCTCCCCAAACTTGAGGATTTTAACCGTGATTTTTGGGCATTTTGAACAATTGGCATTGGCAACGCTGATTGTATCGAATGATGTGATTTAATATCCAAGGTTCACCACCTCCACCAGATCTTTTAATATTCTTTACTTTATCCATTTTGCATGAACTCTTACAACGTCCAATGGAGTAAAAACCATATTTGTAGTATTTTTTTTAAATAAAATCTACTGAAGACGTGTTATAACGTGTTTGTCATAAGTACAAACACTACATAATGTCTATAAATTAAATATAGTATTAATAGACTTTACTGGATGTGTATAGAACAATTTTACTAAAAATAATTAGTTGTTCTACAGATGAACTTAAAATAAGGACTATAAGAGTAAATCTTAAGAGAATATACACTTAATTGAATTGTTTGGTATTAAGAAGGTTTTAAAATTTTGACTTGAGTGAAATAAGTCTACAAGAACAATTTCTTTTTTATAAAACCATTTATAGAGAACTATCATCTAAATCTATACCATATTAAGACAGTTTATAGATATAACAGTTTTAAGGCATATAAAGTGTGCTCCTTGGGAGAGAACGAAAGTAGATACCCTGGCACGAAATTGATGGCTATTTAGCTGCTATAAATTAAAATAAAGAAATATTAGATAACATATGTTTCTTATCTCAAAGTAAGTAACTAAAAAAATTTCGGAATTTTCTGTGACATATACGTATTGATAGTGAACAATGCCTCTGCTCTAGTTGTTATCCCTACGACATGCCTCGTAAGCATAACATTATAAATATATTGAGTATTGAATATTTAATAAGTAAAGGTGTTGGTAAATACAGATAAACATTAGCAATAATTATAAAGATTGAGTGCGCGTGTAAACACTTTTGAAGGAAAAGGAAGACTGCGCGATTGCGCTCTTCGCGTGCAATTACGCGCCAGTTTGACGCGGTCTATCCTACGCTATTAGCCTTTGCATGAAAGATAAAGGAAGAAAGAAAATAGTTCCTTAAAAAAATTTCAAACACGATTGCACGTGCTCGCTTTCCCGCGTGCACTTCTCATCACGCGCGATGGAGTGAGTGTGTAAAAGGGGCTATTGCGTTGGACTTAGAAATATAATAATAATAATAATAACGCACACACTCAACATAGCCCCGCACTAGGGAAACCCTGTGTCGCGGGTGCCATGGACACACACATAGACAACCACAAATTACACCCAAACTCAAGAGAGAAATAAATGTAGGCCATACAAACATTTCTCCCGGCCCGGGAATCGAATCTGGGACCTCTGCGTGGCAGACCGGCATGGTAACCGTTCGGCCACGGAGACAGTTATATAAGCAAACAAACATCAAAATATTTATGCTTTATTGCTGGGCACGTATCTCCTCGCAAGCAATGGTTTAGGCTATCGCTTGTCCAATGCGGGTCGGGGACTTCACGCCTTGTGAACCTTTTTCGCTGTGTAGGTGTAATTACGATATTTTCCCTCACCGAAAATAAACAAGAAATACATTTTATTTGTGTAACAGTGTTAAAACGTTAAACACACACTAATAGACGTGTAAACGTGTTCTAAACTGTGCGTTTATTTATTTACTCCGGTTAACCGCTAACTGGTCGAGTTACCCTCATCAACTGTGTGGAATAATTTACTGGCGGTTATTTGGTCAGTTTAATTGAGTATCTTGCGGCTTTTTTATAGTTAATGCTTTTTATAACTTAGTTTAGAATTGTACCTATATTATTGATTTATTTTATTCATAATGTTTTATCACCGTGACGTTCTATAACTCCAATAGTTTGTTATAATTCTGCCATCGGAACGAAAAAGGGGACAAGTAACATTTTTATCAAAATTGAGTTATTATTCGAAATCACGAAAAATAACCAATCCACGTGTTTTTGTGAAAATATATCTCAATATTGACGAATATACTGCAAGCTTAGAAGGTACAACTGACATCAATTCTTAGACGTTTATTGTATTAAAAAACACTAATATACCAAGCAATACTGTGAATATTACTGCGTTTCGGTTTTGAACGGTAAGGGTGCTGGTGAAATTACAGGTACATGGGACTTGTCAACTCATGTCTCAGATCTTTGTAATTTTAGCTCTAAGTAGCACTGCAAATGTTACGGATAGGCTTGTCGCTTAGTGTTGAGTTACTCATACACGAGTCAACTCGTTTGTACCACTCGCTTGGTTGGTTTGTCACAACACCCCATGTCATAAAAATGTCCCACCTCACGCCTCACCTCATATCATAACCTCATGTCACACAGCTTCGAATCCAACAAGTGCAACAATTATTGGTTCTGCACCGCTTTTATCTGATTTTTAACCGACTTCAAAAAAGGAGGAGATTCTCAATTCGACTGTATGTTTTTTTGTATGTATGTTACGCGATAACTCCGGTATTTATGAACCGATTTTCATGATTCTTTTTTTGCTGGAAAGGGGGTACTTCCGTAATGGACCCATATCATTTTGAAGAAAATCATCCACCTCTAAGGGTGGTTGTTCACGCATGAAGATTCATTTTTATAAATAGCACCTAAATTTAACTAAGGAGCAATTATTTTAATGGTTGATTTTGCTATATCTCCAATTCAAGGCGTTTTTCTCTCCATATACTTTGAGTAGTGTGAACAGATTTTTATTATTATCTCCAGTGTGAAGTCCTGTATAGTGGCGAATTTAACGATATTTCAATAAAACTTATCAAATAGACGTAATTCCACGTACTTTTGGGGTCGGTTTTTTTAGTACTCTGTACTAAGATTATACATCATATGATCATACTGCCATAGTACTCTAAAACCAGCATTTATTTATACTATATCATAACACTTAACTTATCCAATTGATTGATACCATCAAGTTATGAAAATATGCTTAATATTCTGTCTGTTAAGTAAATGCCGTAGGTGCAAACATTCTTACCACTACCTTACCTCATTTGAAGTAGGACATTGTACCGCCTCATTTCTTCAAATGAGTTACTCCCTCAAACTCATTTTAATTTCATGTCCTACCCAACACTATTGTCGCTTACCAACACGCGTACGGCTAGTGAGTATATAAAACAAATTTGAAATAAAATATTTTATTGAATATCATGATTTTTTTATGGTACTTACCAATTAACGGGCGATTAAGTCGCGCCTGGTGGGTAGCGATACGCCTACCTATAACAGTTGTAATACCACTCAGAGCTTTAAATCGCAAAGACCTTGAGGAATACTGTCACTGCCCCGCCATCCTGAAACATAAATTAATCAAGTCCTTTGTGCCTGTTGTTTCACCAGCACCCTTCAGAACCGGAACACTGTAATGCACACATCACTGCTCCAGCAGTAGAGCTCCTTGTGAATTAGTTCGTCCAGGGAAGTACTGCCAACTTACCTATTTCCGCCGCCAAGCCGTAGTGTGAGCATTACTGCGTTGGCACATGGGACTTGTCAACTTATGTCTCAAGGTGACTGGCGCAGATCTTTGTGATTTGAAGCTCTGAGTGGCACTGCAACTGTTATGAACAGGCGTGTACACTTACCATTATGGGCATGACTTGTTCGTCCCGTCACTTGATATAAAATATGAAACAGTATTGTATTGTTACCAAAGACTTGTAGTTCGAATTGAAGCCTTTTCCGGACTGAATTCAGGTTCAATTGGGCGGGTTGAGTGGCAGGATTTTTTTTTACAAGAAAAATTAAAGCTATTTGAAAATTGTGTATCGTATACTATAGGTGTTCTATTTAGTTCAGTTGATAAAAAAAAATCATTGGTATATGTAAAGTGCCTATTCAATACTGCGGTTTTCTTGTAAAATTTCGAAATAAGTTTGTGTTTTTTTTCTATCGTGATTTTTTAGGTATCGTGTTTTCACACCATATACCAATCGTATATATCCTCAATTTTACTATAATATCTTTTTCAAAATTATTGACTCAACACTTTTACTATTTTTCGGAATCAACTAAAGTCATTTGTATCGGCTCTTAATTAACATGTTGAAAAATATTCATTAAATTTAAAATTCACTTCGCAAAATATCTTTGAACTTACTTATGCTCGCTACGGACCCGTAATACGTTCTTGTATAATATTTTTATAGGACCGCAATGGTCGTATCGTGTTAAAACAAACACTGTTTATAAAAGAAATAAAAATTAACTCACCGCAACCCAATCACTAAGTGCGACTCGCGGCACTCGTCAAAATCACGACGCCATTTTTATCTTTAGGTCAACATTACGATAAATTTATTATCAAATTTTGATATTGCTTTTGTATTTTGTGTTTGCGCTGAAGTGACACATGTTTAGAGAGCACAGTATTTGGAGTCTAACTATAAGACATTTATATATGAACGATAACACTGACCATCAGTCAGTCTTATCGTTCATATACAGATGTCTGATGACAAAGCATTGACTTACAAATAAATGGACGACGGGTGTAATACAAAAACCACGAAAAAAATGTCCCAAGTCAACCTATTTAAACGTAGTGACATGTAAAGGAATATGAAAAAGCTAAAACGTTGAATTTAAATTGTAATGTCATCGCAGTACTGTCTAATTTTGCTTGCTTCGCTGTCAGTCGAACAAACGAAGACTAAAGCGTGAATGACGCTCTGTATACGATTTTAACGCCCTATAAGTTCGGACACTTTTTAGCGCGGACCCGACGTCCATATAATTGTAAGTCAATGTGACAAAGAACGTTTTTAGTAGCAGTAGCGCTCCTTGTGAAACAGTTCGTCCAGAGAAGTACTGCCAACTTACCTATTTCTGTCGCCAAACAACCTTATAGGCACACAGACTAGTCAACTTATCGATACCTACAATGAATTATTTTTGGTCACTTTTTGTTATTTTTGTAAACAGCCATATTTATTTACTAATACTATGCTCCCCGAATTTAGTGAAAAAAAAAGAAACAAAGAACAAAATTCGAAAAAAAAATCTAATTTTGTGAAAAAGAAAATGAAACAAAAAACAAAATAAAAACTGAACAGGTCCAAAAATTAAGTGGGCGTAGTGCTCATTGGAGGTATCTTTATGAATCAGATCTTTGCGTTTTAGAGCTCTGAGTGACATTGCAACTGTCATGGACAGGCGTGTCACTCGCTACTTTAAAACGTATCGTTAACTTATACTTACATTACTGTTTTGTTGTCAAAACATTTCATTTATTTAAATCTTCTATCATTTTCACACTTAACACTAGCACGAAAAGTTGTCGATTACAGTGCAAAGTGATTGGCTTTTAAAACACGTAATATTACAAATTTATGTACACCTTCAATAGCTTAATTATAATGATAGTTATTAGGCAACCGTGTAAATGAACACATTGAAGCACAACCTGACTGTATTCTATGAAATAACTTACTAAAATTATCGTATCAAAGCGCTGGTGCTAGATAATAGAAATCAATACAAAATATTGCCTAGCAACGCACTAACAACCTGATTAATAGTGGTAATATATAGATACATAACACATCGGCTTCGACACTGACGCATCTAAATTACGGAACACGTGGTAAGCTGTTGCTGAATAAGGACGTTAAATCTTATTTCGAAGGTAAAGATAACTGCCTCCGTGTTCGAACGGTTACCACGCCTTACTGGACTGCCATGCAGAGGTCCCGGGTTCGGTTCCCGTGCCGAGAGAAATATTTCAATTGCCTACATTTATTTCTCTCTTGAGTTTGGGTTGTCATTTGTGGTTGTCTACCTATGCGTGGTTCCATGGCGCATCCGCGATACAGGGTTACCCTGGTGCGGGGCTTCTTTTTATGTAGTATCAAGTGACGGGACAAACAAGTCGTGCGCCTGATGGTAAACTACACACTGTCTATAACAGTTGCAGTGCCGCTCAGAGCTTTAAATCTGTGGGGCACTGTCACTGCGCCCGTCACCCTGAGACATAAGTTAACAAGTCCCATGTGCCTGTATTTTCTGTGTAAAGATGGTTTTATTTAATTGTGACTTAATTTAATACAAGTAAACCAAATGTGAAGGAAGAACCTTTATTATTACACATACAATCTTATTAAACCTTAAAACCTAATAGAGTTGATGCGACGTTTAAACCAAGGACAAAGTACTGCCCTCGGCACGAAAAAGGGCACAAATGTCGTACAAAGTACGCATAGTTGTGCCTTTTCTCGTTACGAGGGCAGAGTATTTGTACTTTGGGTAACTTGTTTGTGCATTCTTTCTTTAATTATATTACAAAGCTTACAAACAGACTGGCCATATTTATTTGACAAAAGCACAATTAGTTATTAGTCATTATTAGATAAATAAATATAATTATGAAATAACTTCTAGAAACCCTTTTAGCAACCTATTTGCATCATCATAAGTCTTATTCTTAAACTAGGATTTAACGCTCTTTTTATATTGTATTTTATTCATGGCGAAATAATGCAAAGTAAAATTTAATTTAAAGTAGAGGAAACAGAAGAATCTATGAATTTAAGTATCTATAACACACACACACTCAACATAGCCCCGCACTAGGGAAACCCTGAGTCGCGGGTTCCATGGACACACATATAGACAACCACAATTTACAGCCAAACTCACGAGAGAAACAAATGTAGGTCATACAAATATTGTCCCGGCCCGGGAATCGAACATGGGACCTCTGCGTGGCAGTCCGGCATAGTAACCGTTCGGCCACAGCGGCAGTTAAATGTAATTAATATAATCTATATAATTAGCTTCATACTGGGGATAAAGTGAAAATCAAATAATTTCTAATTTCTTAGGTAAAATAAATTTACTAGTTGCTCGTTCACTGTGTTGACATATCTGAAAAGAACGAGCTCGAAACTCTAGGGGTTGCTTATTTCCGGGCGGCGTCGTGGTGAATGTTCACTGATCCCACGGCGCCGACTCAACCGGCGAGAGGGAAACCCAGGGGGGTTTTAGTGGGGTAGGCACTCCAGGCTGGAGGGAGAGTCCCCACATAACCCCTGAGTCTCCCTGGGCTCAGGGGTATCCATAAAGATTTCCCCCCGTCAAAAAAAAAAAAAGGGGTTGCTTATTTCAAATGAACGTTAATGCTATGGAATACACTTTGAATCAAATTATTGTGAAAGTCATGTAGTTATTGCATACATCTTTATCTAACATGTAGTCTTCGATATTGTTTAATTATGACTTTTCAAATAAAATACTTTTAATATAAATCCGGAATCTTACTTATTCATTTATTTTTTATGTGAAATTACTCCACTAGTTTGTTATAATTATTAATACAAAGGTCGAACACTCACAAAAAAATCCTTCGACCCGGCCGGATTCGAACCGACTTTTTCTAGCATACCATGCTAGATGCTATATCAACTAAGCCACCAAACGAACCAGCGGAACTCACGAATTTATCTATGTGTTTGTTGTCGTGTCTTTATTATTTGGTTTTTTTTTCAACGATTTTTTAGCCGTAGCGCCATCTATGAGAAATCTTAAATATTTTGTCGCCCAGTTAGACACATTTACAGTTACCAGCCCTGGCTAGAAATGTCGCTATTCATTGTATTTAAATTTTCATTGAATTGATATTCAATTATTTTTTATGTGAAATTACTCCACTAGTTTGTTATAATTATTAATACAAAGATCGGTCACCCAGAAAAAAATCCTTCTTTTTTAATTATTATAACGTATACGGTTCTCCGTAAAATAATCTTTTACTGGCACCGTAAGCTAGAAGAAGTCGCGAATGCGACCGGATCGAAAGAATTTTTTCTGAGCGTTCGATCTTTGTATTAATAATTAGAATCTTTTACCTTAGTTAAACGGAATCGTGGTACCATGAGTTTGGACACATGGTCATGCAAGTTGCCATGATTGTTGTATTTTTTACTAAAAAGCTGGAAAATCTTTACACGCGCCTGTAATAAAGCCCAAAAAATGAGGATTTATGACTTGTGCCTCAGCTGAATCCGGTGTGCGATATGCTAAATGTAGTCATTGGAAATTCTTGTACTTGTAAAAAAATATTCTGCGTAATGACGGGACAAACAAATCGTTCGCCTGTTGATCATGTCAAACTAAAACACTGCAAGTTCCAGAACAGTGTTTTATAATTACATTTCAATAAGAATCTTTCGGTTGTTGTCAAGGGAAATAAAATTTATTAGCTTTTTTTTAATAGAAATAGATAATTTTGCAAAGTAAAATTGTAATGGCCGGATAGAATTCTTTAATATCTAATGTGCAAAGGAAATTTTTTTATGTTATTGACCTTAAAAATGACAAAAAAAATTATTTCGAAGTTTTTCTCAAAATTTTTGATGTTCCAGTGTCTTTGGTTTGATAGGGCACTGGTACGCATTACGCATATCCCATAGCAGTTGCAGTACTACTCAAAGCTTTACATAAGTAATATTCTAATATATAATATATAAACTTAAGTAACACTGTCACTGCGCCAGTAACGTCACGTCGCCTGACAAATCCCATAAGCCTGTATTTTTACCAGCAATCATTACTGCTTGGCGGCAGAAATATATATGATGGCAGTATTCTGAGCAATCTCTTTCACAAGGAGTTCTACCGCTACTAAACCTGGATAAAGGATCTGACATTAATATAATTTTAAATAGGAAATGAAACTATTTTTCCGGATTTAAATCGCGTATATTTGTTTTTTCAAACAAACCGACGTTTCGGGCCCTTTACAGGTCCCATGGTCACGGTTGACTGTCAACCAGTTGTGTCTAATATTAATGCAAACCACCCTATTTTTTCACTATAGTTACAAAAGTTATTAATTAAATACTTACCTTATTTTTAATTTTACAAAGAAACATTCCAATTTACGCTACATTACGTTTTATAAATTATTTTATTGAATGAATTTTTATTGGGTTCAATTTATTATGAATTATTAATAGAAATTAGAATAAATTAAAACATATTAATTAGTACTGAAGTCTCATGTCTGTTTGGGATTTTTCATCAGAGGAAATACAGGATCCCAAACTGGTGGTACGGAGAAACCATCTTCCCTGTTGAAATTAGAATGTTTTTTAATTTCAATAGCCTCTCGCAGCATACTGGGTAGATAACGAACTTTCTTTTGCAAGGACCTGGGGTTTGTCAAACTTCATTGAACGTATAGGTTTATCCATGATTTGCTCGCAGACTCGCATATCGATGATACGAAATATTTTTGGTAAGGCTATCATTTTTGCACCCCAAAACAGCACAATAAGGCATTTTTCTGCGATTTTAGACACTTTGCGCGAAAGAACGACACAACCATACCACACAAAGCGAAAATGGCGGACTGAACTCAAGTAGGTCTTTCGTTACCTAATGATGGCACGCGTCCGACCCCAACTTTGGTTAGTTGGCGTCTGACGCGTAATTTATTTATTGTTTGTGGGCGTGACCAACTACAGAGCGAAATATCTTGTAGTGCCGAAGTCGCTCCGCAAAACTTCAACTGATCCAGGCGGATGCTGATATTCCTGGAGGAGCTCGCGTAGCACGAGTAGATCCTGTGCCTACCACACGTAAAATAGGGCCATGACGTCGTGTTACGAACGCCAGCCCGTTACACCGTACCAAACCATACAAGCGGTAGTAGTCCTGTGGTGTAACGGGTATCTCTCAATTGAGATGATGATGACACGGTTTGAATCCTTATGACGATTCATACCTATATAGACTTTCAATTGCGTACATTTGTGAATGTTAATTAGTAATAGGTACCTGTGGCAAAAGATGAAGGATAATATCGTGGTGAAACCTGCATCGCGAAGACAGTTCACAACCCCCGGAAGATGTGTGAAATCCTAGTGAGGCCTAAACCGTCTCCTTAGAAAAGACTCGTGCCGAACAGTGGGAACAGTGTTGATAATGACGTATATAATATTTTCTATTACAAACTGATTGGAAGCAATCGACACTTCGATCGAGGTCCCAGAGTGTTTTAAGTCGCAATTTTACCTCTATGAGCTAGTCCGAAAAGTTTCTTCTTCTAATTTCTTTAAAGGCTTCCTGATTGTTTGTATAAAACGTTCAGCTTGTTTCTTTGTAGCAGAATAATAAGAGGCTGAAGGTTTGTGGACATATCATATTACAATAAACAAATAATAGAAAGACAAAACAGAGAGTTGCGTATACTTCAATAATATTGTTATTTCGCTTATTATTAGTAACATAAATAACAATGAAATAGAACCATTACTTTTATACCCTCGGTATAGTAAACCCACAAGTAAACACACGTCGAAACTTCTTTCATGATATGAAAATCTTAAAAATAATATGAGCTACCAAACTTAATTTCCGTTCCAGTGCCGGTACTAATGACAATCTCCACATATTAAAAACAGTCATCGAGAAAAACAACGAGTACCGAATACCTATCATAATCACTTTTGTGGACTATGAGAAAGCGTTTGACTCCATTGAGTGCTGGGCTATAGAAAAGACTCGCAGATTGCAAGATTGATGAGAGATACATATTACTCATTTATTTATTTTTATTTATTTCTTCTTACAAAGGTGATCCTTATTTATACACAACATAATGAATTTAGACTTAATAAAAGAATCTAATTAAGATACCTTTGTAAGAGGCTGGAGTCTATACTAGGAATTAACCTGTGTGACAGAACTCCAGGCTCTCACCCGACTGAAAACTACAGGTTTCATTTAATAGTTATAGTGTAACATGATATGTTGATCATTTATAATTATACTGAGGGAAAAAACAGTTAAAAATTAAAAAACAATAATAATAAAAGAAATAAAAGAATATTTTAACGAGACTAATAACCAAGAAGACTGGGTATGATTAAATGTGTGATGATGTGCTAGTGCGTCCTGGCGTTGGCGTGCTTGTGTGCGTGTGTGTGTGTGTGTGTGTGTGAGTATGTGTGTGTTTGTGTGTGTGTGTGTGTGTGTGTGTGTGTGTGTACGTGTTTCAGCAGCAATTTTTGTATAATCGAGATCAAACAGTTTGTAATAAGTTTTCTGTGGATTGATAATTTAGATTTAATAACCAGTTTGTGATTTTATTCCTACATTCTATTCTTGTTACTGAGTAAAAAGCTAGAATGTTATTGAGTTTGTTATATAAGTAGTTCCCTAGGAAACAGAAAAATTTTCCTGCAAGTTTGGTCCTGTAAATTACTGAGGGGCAGACCGTGTGTTTCCTTCTTCTGTTGCTGTTTGTAGGATCAAATTTCAATTGGGAGTGTTTGAGCAGAATCGTGTGTAAAATAAACAATTGACGTACCGTTAAGACTTTACAACGTTGGTATAGCTCAGTATTAAACATTCATTAAACATTTGCAGAAGAATAGTACATCGTCGGTTAGATTGTACAAGCTCACGTAATCTTTCGAGATTGGCCGCGGTGTCCATCAGGGAGATACAATATCTCCGAAATTGTTCACAACGGCCCTTGAAAACATATTTAGAAATCGGAAAGAAAGGGGACTAAATATTACCGGAGAAAAGTTTAACAATCTAAGGTTCGCGGATGACACAGTTCTCCTGTCTGACAATATCGACGACATGCTGACTATGATAGCAGATCTGCAGAAAGAGTCCGCACAAGTGGAACTAAAAATGAACATTTCGAAAACAAAAATTATATTCAATATTCCAGGAGTAAGATTTCATTAGATGCCTGTTGATGTTGTTGACTACTACATTTACCTGGGACTCAAAATTACTTTGGGCCTGCTAAACCTAACGGCGGAGGTCCATAGATGCATAGCACAAGCTTGGTCAGCTTTTGAAGCCAACCAGCAAATATTGCGTTGCAAACGCATACCGCAGAGGCTAAAGATTAAGGTCTTGAACCAATGTGTACTGCGAGTATTTACCTATGGCATGAAAATAATGACTCTGACGAAGAAGTCCGCAGAGAACTTACGAATCGCACAGATGGCAATGGAAAGAGCAATGTTAGGAATAACATTGCTCGATCGGATACCGAATGAGCGTATTCGACGGATAACTAAAGTCCAGGACGTTGTACGCAAAATTGAGACGATGAAATGGAAATGGGCAGGACACATAGCTAGGATGGATCCAGATCGGTTGATAAGGAGGCCAACACGCGCGGCTGTGCTCGTCCGCCACTTCGTTGGATGGATGACATTAAAATTTTCGCGGTCCGCAACTGGATGCATGTGGCACGGGAGAGACGTAAATGGAGGAGGCCTATATCCGAAGATGGACGGAGTAGAGACTGCTTGATGATGATGATCATCATCATCAAGCAGACCAAACTTCATAAACCATAATTTTGATCATGGGTTATCAATTCGCACAAGTTGACTTTAGTACACACTTAAAACTGTAGATGGCGACTCATGAATAAAATAAAAAAATATAAAGTATTAAATCTCCAACTTGTAAAGTATATTTTTCTAAATAAGTATAAAATATAAAAAAGGAAAGCAATATTAAAATTCATTTACAGTAATAAAAATTGGTGAAATCAGTAAAGTATCGTTGAAAAGAAGATTTTTCAACAGTGTACTTTTTGATTCATTAGTTGCAATAAACTGTACGTATAGATGGCATTCCTTTCAATTTATTATTTAAAATATTAAAAAGACAGACTCAGCTTCTTTGCGATTTTATTATGTTATATATAGTATAAATAATCAAGACCTGACCTGAACAAGAGCAAACCTTGACAAAAATGTAACAATAGCTGACATCTGTTGATCTTTTCGCATATCATTACAATCGCATCGCGGGTTTACTTGGTACCATCTGTTGATCAGCGTTAAGAATCAAAGTAAGCCGCTTACCATAGAAGTGTGGAAGCTTCGTGCGAATCCACAACATAGGGATGGAACCCCAGCCCTTGTCTAGTCTCCTGATGAGAAGGCTGATTTGTTGGTTGACACGTTATTGCTTATCAGAATCCAGTTATCTATCTGTGACTTTAACATCTAAGTTACGTTGTAAATGTTCTGATTTGTTGGTTGACACGTTATTGCTTATCAGAATCCAGTTCTCTATTTGTGACTTTAACATCTAAGTTACGTTGTAAATGTTTGCAGCAATACCTTGAGCTAACGCGAGGTATTGCTGCAATACAAAATTAATAAATAAAATAAAAGGTTCACAAGCTCTGCAAAATGTTTGACATTCTCAGCATGTCGGACTATGGTGTAAACCCTGTCTTTAGAGCAGAAGTGGGATGTATGTGGTTGAGATGATGACGTAATGTATACTTTCAAAATTAACATTCCTAAAAGTAGTCATTTACCGTCCTTCAAAAAAATCTTTACAAAGGTACATTGTTTCTTTATTCTATAATTATAATAATTGCTTTAAACAAAAACAGATTACTTTGTAATATGGTCAAAATGTTCGTATTTTAACTAATCACCGGTTATTTACTTTACTAACTCCATCATTTGCATAAAGGTTTGATGGGTATAATTCCATAGACTTATTGTTCGGTTTGTGACTAAAATCTACTAATTTCGAAACTATAAAGCTTTTTTAAGCAAATACAGTTTTATGTTTGTAGAAAACAGAGTTTGTTTCATTGGTTTCTCAATAATTCGTATGTTATTGACTGATGTTTCAATATTGAAATCGATAAGTGGCGTGGTTTTAGTTTTGTAGTAGCGGTGTACTTTAAAAGAGATTGTACAGGGAAAATTGAGGCAATTAGTTTGATTTATATATTGTAAAATTGTTTGCTTCAGTGAAGTGCCATAACGCTATGCCTGTCACACTTAGATATAAGTTAACAAGTCTCTGTGCCATTTCAGCAGCATCCTTACTTGTCAAAAAATCCGAAACGTAGTAATCCCCATGTTTCAGCTTAAGCGGCAGATTTGAACAAACTTTTTCACAGGGTGGTGGGTGTACATTCGTGCTACCCAAGCTCCTCCAGGAATTTCAGCATCTTCCTGGTTGTGCTGAAGACTTCGGGGAGCAATATCAGCACTCCTATTTCGCCTTGTAGGCGGCCACACCGGAGCATTGACGAAAATGTTCACAGAGGTTTCATACAAAATGTCAAACGATCTATCTTCCTTCTGTAATAGGTGGGCAGTATCTTAATTGTTGTCAACATTCAAATCATGGATGGATAACTCAAGAGGACTGCTAATCTCCATAATACAGATCGTAACTCTGAAAAAGATCAATATTTCATTTTGTATCTAGAAGGCGCTGATCAATACCCTGGAAGTAGTTTACATTATGTAAATGGAAATGGATATCGATTAATTCCGAACCAATTTCGAAAAGCTTACTTCTCAAATTGGTCCTACTGGGCATCGAACCTGGGACTTCCACAACCAATTCTTTAAAATGGTTCAAAAAAGTCTCTTTGTAGATGCATTTTTAAATTTCGTACTACTGTATACTTTCCTATTATTCGTACAAAAGGAACGAAAATTCAAAGATTCCGCGAAAGAGAGCAACTAAAATTATCTACATGTTCGTCGTTGGAAAATGCAAAGAAGTTGATAACAGGAAACATTTTCCGAGCGTCTTGCCACAAACAATTCTGTAGACATAACCGGCATCATAAACATTGTATACGTACGTCCCTTTTTGGAGACGAGGGTATTTTGTGTAGGTAGAGTACTATTTTAAACAGTAAGTGTTCTTTTAAAATAAGAATATAAAAGTATCATACACACATAAGTCACAAAAAGATTGGATAGATCAGGAAGACGCAGCTTGGGCAGAAGGCGCGCTACCGACTATTGTATTCGGTCCTGGTAAAATTACAGGCATGAGATTCAAAGCTCATAGTGGCACTGTAACTGCTGTGGACAGGCGTGTCGCTTTCCATCAGGCGCAACACTTGTTCGCCCCGTCACTTAGAATAATAAAAATAGTAGTTGATAGAATTGAATCATAGATTCACACGCAACGCACATGAAACGCACGCGCAATCCATTAGCGGCGCATTCGCCACATGTGTACGTAACCTAAAAGAGTACGTAATGCAAAGAATATCAGAGCTTATATGAAAAGATGATAACGAATGTAAATAAAGTATGACAAACCTTGATAGAATTGTGCAAAGACGCGATCGACATCCTCTGCCTACAATGGGTATCCAATGACGTGAGTATATGCATGTATGTGTAATTATGTGAGATAGAGCGACTTCCTGAGACATGACACAATATGCGTTTAACTGGTCGGATGCTTGTAGCACAAGGTCGGGCTCAATAGCATGCCTAGAGGGACACCTATTATAATATGTCTGGTAATAATTGATTTATACGTTGAATGTAGTTGTGTAACCGTCAATAACTGAGAACATACGTAAGTAATATAACTTGCTACATATGAGATATGAAGTTTACATTACATACTAGTTGGCATATTGCCAATACAATTACAAACGCTTCAGTTCGCGGTAGATTACCTCACAGGATTAAGTAGGAGCTGTTTAAAAGCGATATTGTACATATAGAAGAGAGCTTCCAGAGACGTTAATAATATTTTGTATAAACCTGTGATAGAATAGAATACGTTTATTTGCCAGAATACAGTAATTACAAAGGTCTTAAGTAAAATTAGGTACATTGTATTCAACCTGCAAGCAGATGTGCAAATATTAATGGGATTCAATGTTTATTTAGTCCTATAGTTTTTAATTAATGTAATGAATTTGTAAATTCTAAGTATTCTTTATTACTATAGAAGCAATGTGTCAAAAGCCATTTTGTCAATTTTAATTTAAAAGTATGTCCATGTAAACTTAGTAAATACGTATATGTCCTGAAAAATCTGACGAGAATAACGTCACAAAAAACTGCTCTTTGTGCTTATCACGCCTATGTAGCCTCTAGTTTACGATATGGTCTGCTGCTTTGGGGGAACGCTGCTGCAACACATATTACACCACTGTTTAAAACCCAGAAGAAATGTGTCAGGGCCATGTTTGGTGTGGGCCAGCGAGAAAGCTGTGTACCCTATTTTAGAAAACTAAAGATTTTAACCCTACCATCTATGTATATTGACGAGGCCTGTGTTTATATAAAACAAAATCCAGGCAACTTTAATCTAGTGAAAACCAGACATCCCAGGAAAACAAGGAACAAAATAGAAATACGGCCAAAACAACGCCCCACCTTGGAATTTTACAATAGAACGATGTTTATATTGGCACCTAAATTATTTAATAAAATACCAGATGCAGTTAAAGAACTAAATTGTAGGCAATTTAAAATAAAATTACATAATTTGTTAGTTACACAATGCTACTACAATATAAATGATTTTTTAATTGATAACATAAAATGTAAAATTTAACTAAAACTGTACTAAACACTGTGCGTGATTGAAATAAGAATTGTGTAAAATATTCGCATGCCAAGTTTTGGTGAAATGTACGATCTAATAATAATATACTATAACACCATTGTAAACTACATTTTTCATATCTTGTATTCTTGTATATTCTTGTAACAATTTAATTTCGTATTAATAAATATATTATATAATAAATATCTTGTATTCTTGTATATTCTTGTAACAATTTAATTTCGTTTGGTAATTTATTGTAAATAATTATACACATGTTGAAGCAGTTATTCTTATAAATTACTTTATGGCAACGAGGTTGGTATAAGAGATTCATAACTTTTGCTCTAGTTTGCCTTTGAATGACTTCACCGCGTGTTTTAAAATATTGAGGATGAGAGTTGACAAATACGCAGATATCCCTAATGTACATGCATGGCAAAGGTAATATTTCAGCCTTTTGAACAGCGGTTTGCAACTGTCATCGAACCACGCACCGCAAATTGCTCGAATACACTTCTTCTGGACTTTAAACGCTCTTTCTAGGATTACTGAGTTACCCCATAGTACAAGACCGTAGCTGAGCACGGACGAAACGTAGCCGTGATAGGCCGTCAATGCAGCTTCTCGCGGGACAGTTTGCCTTAGTCTTCGTAAAGCGTAAACAAATCTGTTTAGGTTCATGCACACCTGTTCGATGTGTTCCTTCCAGTTAAGGTTCTTGTCGGTTGTTAACCCAAGAAAGTTAAATGTGTCTACTTCATCTACAGTATCAGGTTGTAATTAATTTTAACCGATATGGGATTTGAGTTGCAATATCTAAATGTCATAACTTTGGTTTTACTTATATTAATATTCAAGTCATTGATGTACATCCAACTTATTACGTCTGTCAGTGCTTTATTTACGTCAGTGTTAAAAGTCGCTTTGTTTTTGGCATTTTATTATAAGAGTTGTATCGTCAGCAAATAGCTCAGTCGGGATGGGGATGCAAAAGCCAAGTTCAAAGAACATTGAATAAAAGGGTCTCTACATTTAATGATGAAGATACTGATGATGGAAGAGAATGAGGTTTGCTGCTATTGGAGGTTCCTGGTCTCTTCTTACTCCAAGATCGAGATACTTAAATAATGCCTATTCACTATAATATATAACTATAATAATGCCTACGCATTGAAAAGGCCCAAGTTATATCGTTCAGGGAACAAGTTTGCTGGCAGGGAAAGTGCAAGCGAACGCTTCGTACTAATTACAGACCGAATAAAGTACGAATCCTTGGAATATCTACAGAATCGTATGCTGATGATTCCTGCTGATCTCATACCGGCAGCCATCCTGTCCATGGTATTAGCATAGCTATACAAAGGGGGAACGCTGCCAACTGACAAATCCCATATGCTTGGTGAAATTATAGGCAACTAACAAGTCCCATATGCTTGGTGAAATTATAGGCATATGGGACTTGTCAGCTTCGGTCTCAGTGTATCGGATACAGTGTCAGTGCCCACAGATCTTTGTGATTTAAAGCTCTTGAGTGCTACTGCAGCTGTTATGGACAGGCGTGTCGCTTACCACCAGACACACGATTTGTTCGTCCCGTAATTTAAAAGTCTCTGAAGTTGTAAAACCACAGAGGCAGATGGACCGGTGCGACGACGACGGCTTTACAAAAGTGGAGAAGAAGAAGAAGAGGATGCCCACCAGCCGTAATCAGTGTGGCACAGCACCGACAGGACCGAACTTCCTGCTGAGTCCGGCTACACCGACGACACTGCTGTACCTGTCGCGGCGCTTTACTCCACGAAGTCTGAGGAGATAGTGGAGTATATCAGCCATAAAGCCAAATACACCCTGAGGGCGAGCGGCTGGAGTCCCGCCACAACGTGAATTTCAATTAGTTTGTGGTGAGAGTACCGACCGAACATCTGTCGACCTTCATGAAGGAAGACTTTTGGCCGAAGGGTGTCTTATATCGGCGGTTCCGCGGCCGGTTACCTGACACCAGATTGCGTCACTCGTCGTCGGCAAGTGCAACTCGTGTAGATTAGTTGGAAATAGTGTTTTATTATATTGTATGCATGTTAGTCCTTAAGGTATATGTTATATGGGTCATGTGGCCTGAAATAAATAAATAAATAAATAAAAGTATCATAAAAAAAGTGGGCACCTCGCCGCGGGGATCTAATTTTATTCATATATAGCTTTTACTGTATTTTATACTTTACCTGTTTATATAAATAAATGAGTATACATGTTATAACAGGTTTACTAGTACATAGGTATTGTTGCAGTTTATAAATGTATGTGACAACAGAAACGGTAAGTATCATAAAAGTTTCACGAACGAAAACAGGAGTACGTGCACTTCTGCAACGGTAAGATGAAGTCACTTAAAGTTGTTATTATCGCAGACAGTTAGTTGACTGTTGTTTTCTGTTAAAAGCAATAAGATAAAGAGCAGATTTTAAACTGTCCATTTTAATACATTGTCTATAGTTTCAATTAGGTTTGAAACTCACCGGTTAGTGCGCTTCTGCATTGCGTCAATACTAAAAACGTGTGCTGCCATGTAATGTAGCAAGTACGGTCCAATTTTTAGCCCCGTCGTTTGAGAAATATTGCGCAAATATTTAGAATAAAATACAATACAAATATCCCTTATTCTTACACGGACAAATGCACAATAATACAAAAAAGCAAAAATTACGGGTAGAACAGGCGGCCTTATTGCTAAATAGCAATCTCTTCCAGGCAAACTTCGGGTTGCAGGAAAAACTGTAAAATAAAATTTATAGAGAGCGCAACAGTACACGTATTTAATACGCATATTGCACATACACTATTTATTTAGTAGCAGTAGAGCTAATAATACTGCCACCATACCTATTTCTGTGTGGTGATTTTGGTACATAACAGTGGCAGTGCCAGTCAGTGCTTTAAAGCACAAAAATCTGAGGGGTACTGTCACTGCACCCGTCACTCTGAGACATAAGGTGACAAGTCCCATGTGCCAGTATTTTCACCAGTGCCCTCGCCCTTCATAACCGGAACGCAGTAATGTTCACATTACTACTTGGCGGCAGAAACATCTAAGATTTTTCTCATTGTTGATACTAAATCATTATCACCATCATCAGCTTACACGCATCCACTGCTGGACATAAATCTCCCCTAGAGCACGCCAACTTTCCCGGTCTTGTGCCGCCCGCATCCTGCCACTGCCGGCCGCCTTGCTCAGGTCGTCCAACCATCTTGCCGCCGGGCGCCCCACACTATGTTTTCATTCCAGAACAAGTCTGCTCCATCGGCGATCAACCCTCCTGCAGACATGCCCGGCCCACTGCTACTTAAGCTTACTGATTTCGCGAGCTACGTCGATCACTTTAGTTCTCTGACGTCTGTACGTAATATAACGAGGTCATCCTCGTTAGGGATTCGGTCCATCAGAAAAACCCCAAGGATAGCTCGCGCCATCGCGCGAAGAGCGATACTAAATGATTATCACTAATTACAGGTTTCTTACCATGGTATGAGTACTTTTTGTTTTCTCGATATTTCATAAAGGTTACACTCTCCATGCTTGAAACGAAAGCTTTAAAATCCAAGTTGTTGATACTTGTCTATGGAGAAGCAGTAGAACGAGAAGAGCGAGAACAACACAAAAAGCACTTGGAAATCACATTGTAAATCCCGTGTTGGTTTATTGAGATCCATATCCCGAAAAGGGGTACCCCGTAAGTAAGATATTATGATATTTAATTTTACAGCAAACGCCGTTACTGTCCATGAATGAATGGATTAACTTTTCCGATACATGTGAAATTCTTTAGTGTAGTGGTCGTTTGTTTTTCGTTTTAGAAAACTCCTGCCTGCAGTGACATGTATGACAATGCGATATCACCTTTTTCTCTGGCTCCTGGCCACCTATTTTGAAATTTGGAATCGTTCTTCAATTCCTTTTCATCGTTTATCTAACTTTTCTTCGTTCCGTCGACATTATCCAAAGAGGATATAACCACTATTTTACACCACTCTTTACTTAATTTCTGAAGCGAGTAGACGTCCTCCGCCCAGTTATAGCATTGAAAATCAAATAATCTAACTGCTTGTAAAGGATAATATTTGTATATACAGGCCTTTTTGGGGTAAGTTCCTTTTTGTAACATGTCTAACCTGTATGTAATTTAAATAGGGAGTGTTTTTATGTGATTGTACCATTATTTTATTTTGTTGCAGCTACCTATTTCTATTTTACGTGGTGTAGACTAAGCCTTTAACTTGATAACGCAAAACCCTCAGCCACACATGCATAAATTGTTCTACTCAAAAGACGCAATAAAACAAATCCTCCATAGTACAAAATGTCCTATAATTACTCGAACAATTATATGGGAATAACTACTTGTAGTCGAAAACGAATTGCTGTATTTATAAGTTTTCGTTCAGTAATGCACTATAATATATGCATACGACCTGAAATCGGATATGGCGATAAACACAATCCTTTCCGAGATTATACTGGCCTCAGGCCAATTTTAATTTCGCATAGAGTGTTGCACGTATATCAACTCGAATTATGACTGTGTGTATTCTAGTGAGGTGCTTTTGGTGTGTATTAAATTTGTCGATAACTTACGTCATTAATCGATTTCAAAATTCGGTTTCATTGTACTGCAATTAATGCGCAACTACTGGATTATTTCTGTAGAAATATTTATTTCTGCTTATTAAGATGGAAGGGGCACTGCCACTGCGCCTGTCATCCTGAGACAGACGTTGACAAGTCCCATGTGCCTGTAATTTCACCAGCACCGTTACGTTTCAAAACCGAAACACAGTAATGCTGACAATACTGCTTGGCGGCAGAAATAGGTAACGTGGCAGTACGTCACTGGACGAACTCTTTCACAAGGAGGAAATGTTGACCATACAAATACTTCTGCGTGGCAAACCAGCATGATAGCCGTTCGGCAATGGAGGCATATTATACATATTATTATTTGGCGGCATTAATGCGTTTCAATTTTAAAGACGTAGGACTTGTCAACTCTGTTTCAGGGTGACGGGCGAGTGGCAGTGTCCCCTCAGGTCTTTGCAAATTTAAGCTTTGTGTGGTACTGCAAGTTTTATGGATGGATATGACGCTTACCACCAGGCGCATGCCTCGACTTCCCGTCACTTGATTGACTAAAAAAGGTTAAAATGTGTATCCGTTTTTGGAGCCATAAATAAATACTTAAATATGTAATTGAACAATAACTCGTTTACTATGGTTATCAGTGGATTGGATAGTTGGTTTAGTACATCACATCGATACTTGAGGTGTGGAACAACTCTAGTAGCACGTATATCAGGGAGTTACGAGTGAGTTTCTCACTAAATATACACTGAGCACTGTTTATGGAAAAGTGTTAAGGCATTGGACTTTCAGTTTAAAGTATAAGAAATTATAGTTACTTTCTGCATAAAAAGGTGAAATTGCTTTTTTAAATCTTATTCTGATTTGTTAAAATTTATTTTAAGCCGACTTGTCCATTGTGTGCTCTAAGCTATTGACTATTGTTCTTAATTTTCTAATATAAAAATAATTTTGCTCAAAAAAGCGTTTTGCTAACGTTTTTATTCGCTAAATATAAGAATAATTATTTTAGTACAAAAAATAAATATCTGGATATACACGTGTAAAAAGTTTTACACGAAAACGTTTATGAACAATTACACCAAGTACCTAGTACCAAGTGTATGAACAAATGGTGCTCCTGGTGTTAAGTTATACGCCTGTCCATAGCAGTTGCAGTGTCACTCAGAGCTTTAAATCGCAAAGATCTGAGGAAGACTGCCACTGCACCCGTCACCCTGATATATAAATTCACAAGTCTCAAGTCCTACCTGTTAGAAGCCCTTAGTTTGAAGAAGTTGGAAGAAGTTTGTGGGAAGAAAATGAAGCACTATGTAACTGAAATTTAATTTTTTCGATACCTTTCTCTAAACACAAAAACGCCACTGACGAAACCGTAAAGTCAACATGACACGAGCTTACGTATATACAACTACATATACAAACTCTAATAAAACACCGGAACGCAGTAATATTCACATTTATACTTCTCGGCGGCAGAAGATAGGTAGGGCGGCAGAAGATACGTAAGGCGGCAGTGCTTCACTGGACGAACTTTTGCACAAGGTGCTGCTGTTATAAATTTCCGATCTGACTCCGACTGATACCGTTAAAGCGGAATTGTAAGTTTCATTTATGAGATAGTATTATCTTTATTTATCTCATAGTGAGGACAACCGCCGAAAAGTATAAAGGAAATGAAGAGATCAGAAGCTGCAAGCTCACAAGAAGCGGCAAATAATGGCCAACGACGAGCCTTTTTTAATGAGTCATGAACGAACATTCATCTACTTACATTGCTTTTTGTTTTTAAAAGAAATAGTATGGATGAGGTGGATTATAACAACACAGTGAACCTGTAAAGGTTTGTTTTATCACAATATTCTTATTGTTCAAACTACTGGATTATCATTTTGCTTATTAAAACTAGATTCCATAAACATTGGGCCGATAGACATGTCGGTGAGAAGCGCGTCTTCTAAATTTTTTTCTAAAAAAATATTATACACATTATTTAAAGTATGAAATTGCCGTTTTATTGCAATAGGTTCTTTGAATTTT
>NW_020653492.1:3263584-3293818 GCF_003589595.1 Hyposmocoma kahamanoa
AACGTCAATTGCAAGGGATCCAAAAGAAAAAAAATCCGAGAAAAGTTTTTATTTAACATTAAAATCACGTATTTACCAAACCGCCCTCGTAAATTTCGTAAAGAAATTGGATCGAAACAAAAACAAACAGAATTTGATCACCTTTATCTTACCTTTTGAGATTGGGGGGCGATCTAATTTGCGTGTAGCGGCCGTATCATGCGAATGAAATTGATAGCTGTCCGTCCTACGTACGTACGAGTATGTTTAGTAGACGGTTGTTAACGCGTATACGGTGATGACATCTACTGGAAAGTATTCACTACAGCGAAGAATGAACGGCGAAGTCGTTTAACGTTTTTTTTTTGTAATTTTGAATTGTATCGAATCACTCACACGGCAAACTCCTACAGTAATAGACGTTCCTTTACAATATACGAATATTTTTATAAGATATAATAAAGCCATACATTTCGCCTCTTGTTGCATAGAAGCTTACTATAGGCAGGAAACGAGTAGAGAAAGGAGAATAATTAAATCATTTAACGGCATTCAGCCGGAGATCGAAGCAAATGTCGACGAAAAAGATTTGATTAGTCACTAGTATATCGCGATCAATTTGAACGACTATAATATAGTCGAAGCCAAAATATTAAAATATTATTTTAATATTTTGGCTTCTGCTAAATGTAAATTGGTTGATGAGACTAGTACAATTAATTCTAAGTGCGAAACTCTTTCGTCAGTTAAATTACCGGAGATTAAGCTACCCACCTTTAATGGTTCTTATATCACCATGATACATACTCGTGTTGGTTTGGATCCTATACAGAAATTCCATTATTTACGATCGTCTTTAAGTGGTACTGCTCAGCAGGTTATTAGTGCTTTAGAGTTTACCGCAGCCAACTACACTAACGCATGGGACTTACTAGTAAAAAAATTCCATAATAATCGTCTCTTAATTGACAATCACGTGAAATCTTTGTTTACTCTTCAATCTATTCAACAGGAATCTCCTGCGCAGATAAGAAAGTTGATAGATACCGTGAATAGACTTACACGCTTTAAAATCTGTTGGTGAGCCCACCGACTCATGGGACACTTTAATTATTTATTTAATTGTCACTAAACTGGATTCAATTACGTAAAAAGAGTGGGAAAATCACAAAGTTTCTATCACTTCCGATCTGCACAGTGAGTCATTAACCTTGGATCATTTGCTTTCTTTTTTGAAAAATAGAGCAGACTTGTTGGAAATTATAAGTTTGAGTCATAAAAAAAACACTCACACAAGCAAATTCCAACAAGATAGCAAACTATCCAATAATTAACCTAAGAAAAGTCTGTTTAAATCACAACAACGCGTTCATAGCTATGTAACTACACGGAACAAGCAATCCGAGAAACAAACTCGTATTTGCGTAATGTGTCAAGAGAACCATGCACTTTATACTTGTATACGTTTTTTAAATTTACCAGTCCGAGATAGAATTAAGTTTGTCGCGAAAAGTAACTTGCGTTCGAATTGCTTACGATCGGGGCATTCTATTTCTGCTTGTACATTCGGTCCTTGCAAACAATGCCAACAAAATCATTACGGTTTGTTGCATTTAGAAAATAATGTGGATGCACCGTCCACCGCGCGAGCCTACAATGGCGGCTGATAAAAACGTGCGGAATGTGTCGGTTGCACTTCATAGTAAATGCGATCTTAATATGCGAATAAATTGGATGCGACAATAGCGTGCAAACCAAGTCAAGAGGTTTGCAACCGGTTTTATTGTCCACCGCGGTAATAGAAATTGCTGATGCCCAAAACGAGTATCACCGCGCGCGTGCGTTGCTTGATAGTGGTAGCCAGCATTGTTTTATTACTGATAGTTTATGTAAACGATTAAATCTTCCTCTTATACAGTTCACTGTTCGTGTCTCGGGCGTAGCGAATGCGGTCACTAACTCGAGTCAATTATGCGATGTTCATATGCAATCAAAGTCATTCGATTATAATACACATCTAAGGTGTTCAGTTCTCCCGTGTATCACATCTATGATGCCCGTAGCGCATATAGGATCTGAATACATTATGTATACCGGAGGACTTATCTCTTGCAGATCCCACGTTTAACGTGCCGTCAGACATAGACATTCTGATAGGAGCGGATAAATTCTGGGAGTTGTTAGATGGAGAAAGGATATGATTAGCGTGCGAGCAGTATTTACAAAGCTCTAAGTTGGGTTGGTTAATATCAGGCGGCATTCATAGTGGTACAATAAATTGCGAGGTTGTAACCAATACGATTAATATGCGAATGAAAAGGTTTTGGAGACTAGAAGAGGTGCCAAAATCGTGCAATACACTCACATTAGATGAGCGTAAATGCGAAGAAATATTTTGTAATACGACAATACGCGATAGTAATGGTAGATTTTGTGTTCGACTGCCTTTAAAGGAATCAGCTGATTCTCTCGGAGGGACATATGAAAGGGCTGAGCCGAGATTTAAAGCATAAGAACGTAAATTTCAACGTTTCCCTTATTATAAGAAATTATATAATGATTTCATACTTTTAGACTTAGGTCAAATGAGTCGTATCGGATCGCCATGTTTTGTATTTCCTCATCATGGCGTATTTCGGGATAGCTCGACGACAACAAAATTGCGGAGAGTTTTTGATGGTAGCTTTAAAACTACGTCCAATAGGTCTCTTAATGACATTCAGTACACGGGCCCTATATTAAATAAATAAAATAAAATAAAATATCTTTATTTTCAGACTACAGGGTCCATAGATTGTTAGTATACAGAAAAACCTTAATAACTATGTTAGTACTACAATAATAATAATAATAATAATAATAATAATAATACTTGCTAAAGGGTACACCGCTGTCGGCAGAGTCACCGAGGTGCATGAGTAGCGTGCAGCTCGTTGAACCTGCCGAGCACTGCACCATCCAGCCTTCCTTCAACTACCTGTAAAAGACTGTTGGAGCTTCCCCTCACTCTTTGAATTAGAGAAGCAACTTTTTTACGCATAAGCGCAAAAAAGTCGTCTGTGTGCGCATCGGCAAACATGCCCGAAGCACTGCAGTGTCGAGGAAGCCCCACCATCACCCGGAACAGGTTGTTGTACAATATGCGCAAGGCGCTGTATGATTTTTGGGAATAACTAGTCCACAGAACGCTGGTGTAAAAAATTTGGCAGAATGCTTTGAACAGAGTGACTTTGACATTAAGTGTACAACCATCAAATCTCCGAGGAAGCATATTCCCTATATATTGCAAAATGATATTTTTTCGATTTTATTACGATTCAGACAGTATAAGTACGTGGCCTGTGCCGGCATGGAGAAAATGTTTCGCCAAATTTTTAGTATAGTCTGAACAGAGAAATCTACAATTGATCCTTTGGCGCGAACGTCCCACTCAACCGTTAGGTATTTACTAACTTAACGCGGTGACATACGGCACTACTTCAGCGCCTTATCTCAGCATGCGTTGTATAAAGGAACTCGCGAAGTGTTGTAACGACCCCGAGGTTTCAAAAACAATAAACGATGATTTTTACGTTGATGACCTAATTACAGGTTCAGATGACGCTCAGGCTTTGCTACACACGTGCGAGAGGATCATCATCATCAAGTTGTTTTCCTCTCCGAAAGTGGACTTTCAATCTTGATGTTACGTCAACTGTTGCTAAAGAGCTGTCCATAGGTGAGCATCAACAGAACAAAACGCTCGGCTTAGGTTGGTTCGGTAATAGTGATGAACTCCATTTCACAACGCGAATAGAAAATACGTCTAATTTAACAAAACGTGTCATTGTTGTCTGTAATATCACAGATTTATGACCCACTGGGCCTATTTATGTATATAAACAAATATACGCGATTTAAATCCGGAAAAATAGTTTCATTTTCTATGTGTAACAATCGCGAAAAGCTAAGAACTCGATATAAATCCATGTATCGTCACCTGTTACTATGTCCCATGCCAAATCTGACGCCCCTTCGTTGAGTCTTTTTGAGCCTCAGGCAAATTGTGTGGGATCCACCGAGAGCACAGCTTTTTCACACCCAAATGTTTGTGTAGTATTGGTTGTATTTGTCTCATGCCTATGCCTAAAGATGCTCGAATCTCATGGTACGTCACATGCCTGTCTGTTTTGATCATATGGCGCACAGCATCGATGTTTTTGTTGTTCACAGCAGTGGACGGGCGACCATCACGAAATTCGTCACTGAGATTCACACAACCGCGTTGGAATTTTACAAAGCACCTATAAATACTCGTCTTGCATGGTGCTTCATCGCCAAAAGCAGTTTGAAGCCGAGCGAAGCTCCGCTGAGCTGTTAAATTACACTTAAAGTCGTAGAAAATCATACTACGAAATTTCACGAGTTAAATCCATGGTGATGTCGACACCCAATTTCTAAAACGACGGCACCACAGACAGACAACCACACCAACTGCCTGGTCTCAAACTAGGGAATTCCTTGTGTTATGAGAACCAGAGCAACAGAGTTCAAGGTGTGCAATGTACGAATTGCTACCCAGGAAGAAGGTCTTGCAATATATAGGTACATATATATATATACATATATTCTAAATAAAAACAGTAATTCAAAGATAGTAACTATATTACAGTACGAGTTGGTGTAGTTGTACATAATACATAGAATAGAACACAGCTGGACAGCTCTATACCAGCTGATTCTAAATATAGAGTCGGTAGAACATTTCAGTAGAGAAGCAAACCAGTTCTTTCTCATGTGTTAAACTCGAGAAATTTTTAATTTCTTTTGATAATATTGTCTTCGCTCGTTAAGGCGATATAATAATTATTATCATACCTCATTGCAGGCTCCATATTCCATGTTGTAAATAACCAATTTTCGTCGAATTTATCATTCAGTTAGTTCGTAACTAAGTACGTAATTATTAAACAAAAGGTATTCATCATCCGATAGGACAATGAACCTCATTTCAAAGAAACAAGGGAGTCTCGTACGTATTGTTCCATTAGCTTTTCAAGAAGAGACGCGTTACGAATACAAAAGTAATGTTTTATATTTGTGAAAACATACCTAAACGCTGTGAGAGCTGGACTTGTAGAGATCTCATCGACCACCTGGAATATAGCAGTAGTTTAGTAGCAGTAGAGCTCCTCGTGAAAAAGTTCGTCCAGTGAAGTACTGCCACTTTACCAAGCAGTAATGTCAGTATCACTGATTTCTGGTTTTGAAGGATAAGGATGCCGGAGAAATTACAGGCACATGGGACTTGTCGACTTATGTCTCAGGGTGACGATCGCGTGACAGTGCTCCTTACACCTTTGCGATTTAAAGCTCTGAGGGGCACTGCAATTGTTATGGACAGGCGTGTACCTTACTATCAGGCGCACGACTTGTTCGTCCCGTCACTTGATATTATAAAAAAAAGATAACGAGCTTCGGTCATGGGAATACTTAATCAAAATTTTATACTTTTTCTATGTATGATCAGTAAGTAATACAAAAAATGACATTTGTATCTTAGTTTCCATTTTTTTTCTCTCCTCCTGTATGTCTGACGCATACTGGGCAACAACACGGCGACAACATCAATACGCCGCTAATTCTGCCGCCGGTAATTGAAAGGGCGCTTGTGACAAAAACTCAGACCTGAGAAAATAATGTTTAAAGTAGGCAATGAAATTAAAAAATATCTACTTTTTCTTTGCACTATAAATATCTAAGGGGCACTGCCACTGCACCCGTTACCCCGAGATATAAGTTGACAAGTCCCATGTGCCTGTAACTTCACCAGCACCCTTCAAAACCGAAACGCAGTAATGCTAACATATCTGCTTGGCGGTAGAAATAGGTAAGATGGCAGTATTACCCTGGATTAACTCTTTCACAAGGAGTTCTACTGCTACTAAATTAAAATAATATTACTATTGTTAGAATATAAGTAAAACACTTATATACTTTAACTATTCTTTAATTTGGGAATATCTCAAAATACAACCGCACAATGCACTTCGACCATAGATCCGGAAACTGACATAGTGTTACATCTTTTCTTTTTTTTTTTTATTAATATTACAACACTTACATTTACACTTATTTACTTTACTTTTAACCTACTTATGTACTTATTTACTTTTGTTTTTACTTTAAATTACATACGTTAATGAACTTATACAATAGCGTTTTATTTAGAGCTTTAGTAAACATGTCTGCTACCTGTTCCTTTGTTTCTAAATATTTTAATTGTATTTTCCCTTTCCTTATCTGTTCTTTAATGAAGTGATATCTAATATCAACATGCTTTAATCTCTTAACTGTATCTGTGTTTGCAATCATTATTGCTGATTGGTTGTCACAATGTAATACAACTGGACAAGAATTTCCAATATTAAAATCACTCAAAAGATTTATTAGCCAACATGCTTCACTTGCAGCCATGCTAGTTGCTATATATTCTGACTCTGTTGAAGACAGACTGACACTACTTTGTTTTCTTGAGCACCAAGAAATTAAACAATTTGCAAACATAAAACAATATCCAGTAGTGGATTTTCTGTCATTTAAATCTCCTCCCCAATTTGCATCACAGTATCCAATTAATGTTTCCCCATTACACTGATACGATAGTTCAAAATCAATTGTATGTTTCACATACCTCAATACTCTTTTTAGAGCGGTTAATAAAGCATAGTTTGCACTGTTTTGATACCTGCTTAATATAGATACAGCAACACAAAGGTCTGGCCTAGTGCCTGATACAGCATATATCAGACAGCCTATTATCTGTCTACATTTATTTTCTACATATTTGTCTATGTTCTTGTTATTTTCAAATATTTTCACATTAAAATTTTGGTCCATCGGTGTAGACATAGGTTTACAATTTTCCATTTTAAATTTATGTAATACATTTTCTAGATACTTTTTCTGACTAAGTGTAGTAATACCCCTTCTTAAATCCTGCTTTACTTGAATACCCAAAAACTCCGAAACAAGTCCTAAATCTTTCATAACAAATTTGTCATTTAATATTGCTTTAAGGTTATTTACTTCGTTTTCATCTGAACCAAAAATTAATAAGTCATCAACATACAATAAAACATACACTTGACTTTTCTCATTACACTTTGTATACAAACAACAGTCACTTTCTGATCTAATGAAACCTTGCTCTGTTATTACAGAATTAAACTTATCATTCCAATATTTTGGTGACTTCTTTAAACCGTACAATGATTTATTTAATTTAACTATCTTATTATTTTTGCTATAAGCCCCTTCTGGTAATTCTAAGTATACATCCTCATTTATTTCCCCATGCAAAAAAGCTCCCGTTACATCCATCTGATAAATAGGTAAATTAAATTTAGTGGCCACCGACACAAAAACTCTAAAAGTAGATAGTTTTGCAACTGGAGAATAAATCTCATACAAATCTAATTCATCTTGTTGTTCAAATCCTCTGGCTACTAACCTAGCTTTGTATTGTATATTGTTATTTGTAGTTTTTATTTTAAAAACCCATTTGCTGCTTATAATTTTATCATTTACAGGCTTATTACAAATTTCCCAAGTATTATTACTTCTTAATGTATCTAATTCTTTCTTCATAGCTTTCTCCCATTCCATAGCATCTTTTCTTTGGATAGCTTCTTGATAGCTTTTCGGTTCTTCTATGTCTTCAGTACATGCATAATGACATCTATAACAAGTTGTTGGTTTTCTCACCCGCTGACTCCTCCTCAGCTGAGGTGATGCTTGCTCTTCCTCATCAGATTCACTTTCTGCACAAGGTTCATATACACTATTTTCATCACTAGAATAGGAAGTATCGTGGTGACTTTGTGGTGACCGTGTTGTCCCATAAGTTTGTTCACCTGTCATTGGTAGCTCACTTGTGTCTTGTTCACATCCTATTTCTGTTGAAACTTCACAGATTTCTGTTTCTTTGTTCGGTATAACACACTTTATTGGTTCATCTTTCTGATTTTCTATGAATATAATATCTCTTTTAAACTCAATGCTATTCCTTTGTGAAAAAAAGATTCTATATCCTTTAACTTCTTCTCCATAACCCACCATTATTCCTTTTTCTGCTTTAGAGTCCCATTTCCTTCTCTTTTCCTTTGGTATATGTGTGTACACAGGTGTACCAAAAATCTTTAAAGTGTGAAGGTCAAATGTCTTGCCTTCCCATAGTTCATAAGGAGTTTTCCCTTCTTCACGACTCTTTGCTGTTCGATTTAACACATATGCAGCAGTATTTATAGCTTCTGCCCACAGCTTCTTTGGTAAATCCTTCGCACACAGCATTGTCCTAGCTGATTCAACAAGGGTTCTATTTTCCCTCTCCACCTTGCCGTTTTGTTCTGGCGTATATGGTACGGTAGTATGATGTACAATACCATACTTCAAGAATAACTGTTGAACATCTTTGTTCACAAATTCCAGCCCATTGTCACTTCTAAAATATTTTACTTTATTACCAGTTACATTTTCAGTTTTCTTTATAAATTTCTCAATATACTCCTTCACTTCATGTTTGCTTTTCATAAAATACACATTTCTATAATTAGAGTAGTCATCTTTTAGTGCAAGAAAATATCTGGAGCCTCCTACAGACCTCTCCTCCATGGGTCCGCAAACATCGGCGTGAATCAATTCACATATTTTAGACGACTTGTTTACACTCGCTTTGAAAGGTAAACGATGCATTTTGCCGTGTAAACATGCTTTGCACTTATCAATGTCTTCATCTTCCACAGCAATATTATTGTTTTCTAAGATCGTTTTGATGAACTGTTTGTTTTGATGTGCTAGCTTCTCATGCCACTCATTGAGACTAGTTTTTATCTGAACCACATTTGCAGAACTATTTTTATACCGCACTTCCATACAATACATTCCGTTAGCACCGGTACGATTCGCTATTAGCGCAATTCCGTTTTTCTTGTTAAAGAATTTGCAACAACTGTCATCTGTCAACATGACATAACCTTTCGACGCCGCGCATTTTACAGAAAATAAGTTCGTTTTCAAACTTGGAACGTACAGTACATTGTCAATGGTAGTTTCGACCCACTCACGTCCATTATGCACTTTTACTGCCATCTTTCCACAACCTTCTGCATTAATTACGTTTCCGTTTCCGACAATCACAGACTTCTGCGATAATGGCGAATATGTCGAAAACAATGCACGATTGTTACACATGTGTTCACTTGCACCCGTGTCTACTAACCACTGAGATCGAGTTAACTGTTCCTCACAATCATCTATAACCACAAATGCGTTACTGTTGCTGTTACTGTTCCTATTTTTCTTAAACCAGCACTCACTTTTAAGATGTCCGAATTTGTTGCAATAAAAACATTTTTTGTCCGACTTGCTTGTGAAACTATTCTCATTACTTTTGCATTCAGATTTGTAGTGCCCCATTTTATGACACTTGTAGCACTTTACTGTTTTCTTATTAACATTTCTAGCGACAAATGCCGAAGATTGACTATTTTCGCCGCTTTTCTCCTTCAACCTTTCTTCTTCGATTAATAACCTGGCAACAAGGTTATCATAGGTTTGTTTATCATCTGGCGCAGACTCCCACGCCGACACGAAATTACGATATTTTTCTGGTAACGACATCAACACCTTAGTAATTACTAGTTTATCTGAGACCGCTTCTCCCAACTGTTTTAGTTGATTCTGTAATTCTTGGATTTTAGACAAAAACATTGCCATTTCCATACCTTCCTCGTATTTGTACTGGAAAAAGCGCTGCTGAATAATATGTATGCTAGTTTCGCTTTTTTGTTCGTATACACTGGCCAATTTTTGCCACATCTCCGCTGACGTATTACAAGAAAGAATATGTAGCATGACCTGCTCATCCATTCTTGTGACAAGATATGATTGTGCTTTAGCGTCCTTTGCCAGCCATTGTTTCTTTGATTCAGCTTGTTCTGGTTTTTCCGTACTGCCTTCCACTATGTCCAGTAAACTTTGACCTCTCAATAGAATTTTTGTTTGAAATTTCCAAACGTTCCAATTCTTGGAACCTTCCAATTTAATTACTGATTGGTTTCCTTCCATTGTGCTATTGACCTTCCTGCCCGACTTCCTTCCTTGCTCCTGTTCCGAACTTGGCTATCACACCACACCCGGCGACCTAACCTCAAACTATTTGACGCGTCACACGTTATTTGACGAAACAGTTTTTGCTTTGTTTTACTTATTACAGGAATATGTGACTGGGCCCATAACCTGTTAGAATATAAGTAAAACACTTATATACTTTAACTATTCTTTAATTTGGGAATATCTCAAAATACAACCGCACAATGCACTTCGACCATAGATCCGGAAACTGACATAGTGTTACATCTTTTCTTTTTTTTTTTTTTATATTACATTATGGACATTGCCATTTAACAACTATTACTGCTATTATTTATGGTAACACAAAACTCACAAAGCCTCTTTTAAGAATTCGCTCAATAAGCAATTTAATAAGATAAATTATAACTGGTTTGCAGTAACAGTGGGAACAATATATGCCTCGAAACGTAATAAATAAATTTTTATTATATTAAATAGATTCTTTGAAAAAAAAAAGTTTTGAAAAAAAAAATTCAACCACTTTTCACACTGTACAAGACTTGCAGAGTGTAGTATAGTGGTCAGACAGAAGCACTAGAACATCATAAACTGTGCAAGTACTGAAATAAACACACAAACCTTAAACAAATAAATCTAAGACAACAATAAACATAGGAAACGACGCCTTGCATCATAGATATTTACACGCAAACTTGGAAACGCATTTAATTTTCAGCTGTATATCAGTTACGGTCCCACCGGCCGTACGTCAGGTGCATATTTCATGAGCGGGCCGCGGTTAGTACGTCATAACGGTTACCCTAAAAGTACATAATATCAAGGATCCTGAAATTGCATGCGTCTCGAAAAACGCCGCGTTTTTTAACACTATATTATACTATATTATAACGCTTGAGATAGTAATTAATGTGACAAAAACTATAAATATATATAAGACTAAATAACTGAAAAAAACAGTAAATAATATAATATAATAATAATATAATATAATAATAATATAATATAATAATATAATATAATAATAATATTTATTTGTCACCAATTACAACTAACAAATTACAAGTTATAAAAATATAACAAAGTTTTATAAGTTGTAGTTATATAATACCAAAATATACTGCATTCTAAACTAGGGGGTCCTGTATCTTAGAAAGCAGAAATGATAGTAAATGATAGTACGAATGACAATAATAATAGCACACACATTCAACATAGCCCCGGGGAAATCCTGTGTCGCAGGTGTCATGGACACACACATAGACAACCACAAATTACACCCAAACTCAAGAGAAAAATAAATATAGGTCATACAAATTTTTCTCCTGACTCGGGAATCGATACTGAGACCCCTGCGTGGCTGTCCGGCACGGTAACTGTTCGGCCACGGAGGCAATTTCATAAATACGCAGACCTCTATGATGAAGTGGTTAGAATTCAGCGACAAGAAAAGTGCATGCTGTCATTCTCAATCATTTTCATAGCCTCAAATTATTAGGTTTCAAATAACACTCTCCCATCACCTTGCAAAAAGCTGTAATTTTGACATGCAATATGCCTGGTATCGGCTAATTCCTTTTTTGTTTAATCGTTGTATATTATATTTCTCCTATATTTATGTTAAATGTTTATTTATATCTCATGTTTCCTCACTTGATACCTTTATATTTCTCTTTCTTTCTATCCTAATCCCGTTTCCAAATTCCATTTTTATGTACAACTTTCCCCATTCTTCTTCTTATCATGCCGATACTTCTTTTATTTTTGGACTACATCTTGACTGCCTTATATCTGTCGCGTAGAGGATCTTCCCTTGTACAGGCATTAGGGCACGCCATATACTGAGCTATATGGACAGTGTTGAAGCATCCCAGTTACATCTGGTTAGTCTAGTACTAGTATCTCTAAAATATCTTGTCTCTGTAACGACTTATGTGCGAAGTCGATTTAAAGACAAAAGTGACAAATTTACCCGTTTTAAAAAATGCGAAAAATCAAGAACCAAATAATAGTGTATTCCATAAAGTTTAATAAAAAGTACTTTTCCAAAAATGTTATTATTTAAGATTTGTTACACTAAGTTTTTTGAAATTTTAAAACACGCCGCGTTTTAAAGGCAGCTGTAAAGGCATCTATTAGCCACGTTGAGAAATGACTGGTGTCCGCACAAACGAGAAAATACGAGCACTTACACCGCACTGATATTTCGTTATGCCTACCATAACCAGTTTCAAATAAGTAGGTAGTGTAGTAAGAAATATTGCCAAGGTATTTTCGACTTGTGAAGGCTCGGGATTTATATGCATTAGCTACAACCAATAGAGGTCTTCGAGGAATGATGGGAAGCTTAAACGATAATTTTGGTGCATGGTGTGATTTATTATCGACTGCAACGTTTTGTTGATTTAGTGAAATGTAGGAGATTATTTATTCCAGTAAATGTTTCTTCGTTAGTGGTAAAAAGTACTATGTATTTTCACATTATCGAAACAGAATTTAATAAAATATTGATTGTAATGAATATTATGATGTAATTGTTAATAGAAAGTACGAACACTGCGTAAAACAGTTCCTCCGATCCGGCTGGATTCGAACCAACGTCTCCGAGCAAACCGTGCCAGACACTATGCCAAGTAAGCCATGGAACGAACCAGTAAACATTACGAATTTTTTGCATGTGCTTGTAGCAGATCTTTCAATTTCTTCACTAAGCCAGGTTCCTTTACCCCCGTTCACACGGTATTGTACTGCACGTTTTTGCGTTTTTTTTATTCTATAAATGTTACCGAAAAAAAGTGGCGCGTAGATTAGATATTGGACCGTTCACACGGTGTTTGTCCTGCAAAAAACGAACACAGCTCTATACGATTATCGAATACGCAACAAATCGAATGAACTTTAACGTATTTGGTATGCAGTGGCGCATAGTATTAAACGCATCTCTTTCACACGGCGCGAAGTCACACGTGTTTTATCGGATAGTCAACGAACAAGCGGCGTCTAGTATTGTAGTATCTTTCGGAAGGAAGGCACACATAACTTTATAAATAGAAAATGACAGGCGAATTTTTTGTGAACAACGATTTATTGATATCTTTAGTGGAACAAAGGCCCGTTTTTTTTATTATTTTTACCTACATACAAACACACGCCTCTAAGCAAAACACCCATTCATTTACAATTATTACACAACCACACAACTTACCGACACATTTGCATCTTACATCTATTTTTTTTATTTCTTGTCCACATTTTATAGCTTATATAATAACTTATTCACGTATACAATTAATATTATAACTACATACCTTACATTCTAACTCCGTGTTGATTCTCCATTTTGAGTTACTTCTTTTTTTACCCGCTCACCTTAGGACCTGGCAGAATCATCAGCGTCGTAGTTCGATTGAACTGCGCCATAATGCTGAGTCGGGCCCTTTTTGCTGATACAGTACACTCAACTCCACGTACCTGATACAATGGAACACTCCAGACCAAGACTAGCCTTTTTCTTTATGATTACCATTGTACTTATGTCATAAGCTTGTTTGTAATGTACTGTGATTCACCGAATAAATAAATCTATCTTTTTCTTTATCATTTCCCAGATTTTTGTACAATTTTTCAAACGCACTGCTTCTTGATTCATTGGATGACTCCAATACCTTCTGTTCTTCCGACTGCAAAGCCGTTGATGTCTTCTATGCCAAATAAAAGTGCAACAAAGCGTGGATTTCTCACAGACGTATTCTCGGGGTGATTGCTATGTTAATACTGGCGTTATCCTTCTTTTAAACGCATGAAAATACATCGTGGGTACACCCCACTATCTATCCGTTTATAATTGAATACGTTTAAAAAACGTGCAGGACAATGCCATGTCAACGAAGGCTTACAGTTACCAGTAGCTGGTTAGATATGTCGTTTAAGAATTGTAATCAAGATTATTTGATGTCAGTATGTTTCATCACCATTCAATTATTTTTTGTGAATTACGTTTCTTAAAATTATTAATACAACAATCGAAATGCGGTTCATGTCTGGTTTGGTCTGTGTTTTAGGCAGTGCCCAATAAAGGAATGAATGAAGTCCGTTGTTATGGTACTCAAAGTACAGGGAATCCCCTAGTTTGAGACCAGGTAAATGATGTAGTTGTCTAGCTATTCATTGTTACGTTAAAACCATCAACGTTATAATACACAGCTAAGGTTGGGCTGTCCACAGTAAAACTATATTTCAATTTATATATTACATGTTACGAATTATGAACTGTATTTAATCAATAAAACATCTACCTGGAATTGAATTTAGAATTCCAGTCTTCGTTTTCCGACCACGTCGTTCCAAAGGAAGATTGGAGGCTTCAAAACGTCGCTCATAACCTCTCTGTTACCGAAAATTGCGACAGAGTGGAGAAAAAGGCCGTCCATATGTTGCACGCCCTTGGCAATCTTCCACTGATTTAGCCACTCTAGTTTCCAGAAGCTTCGATGGATTTTACTATACATTGCTGCCTTAACAAAAAATCTTTTAAATGTTTTAAGAATATTTAGTGATGTTTTACGCATTGTCTCTGGTAGCTGCAAAGGAACCGGCTGAGTAAGAAGATTAATAGAACTCTCACAGATGTCGCTTAAGGCGATACCAGAGCAGAAAAACCCAGTACAGAAGATCATATAACAAAAACGTAGAGAAATTAATATCTGACTCAATTTGTACTTCAGTTAGTGTAATAATCATTATATTTTTAGTAATAATAAATTGTTAGAAATGGTAACGCCAGGTATAGTTTGTCTGAGCTCGCACCTCCTTACCTTTCCCGTCAAGCCACATAAATCGCCAGTGAAAATTAAAAATAAGTGTGACGTTACATTTAAATTGAAAAACCCGCATCCGCGACATCGCAAATATTTTATAAAATTAAATATCCCGCTTCTCCGCCCGGCATTAAGCCGCGTACGCAATAATTTACATGGTGGCGCTATTGGTGATCGGCCGCAAGTGAAGTGTGGGAAAGAAGACGAGGTTTACAACGTTTCGGACATAAAGGTTGGTGGTAGCACGGCTTCCATTTCCTTTTACTTGCGAGCTCATCTATCCCGCAGCTCCCCACGAGCTATCGAAGGTCGTTTTTAATTTTTTTTATTATAGCGTCGCCAAGAATGTTTATATGGGGTACAATAATCTCTCACTCTCATACCGACTTTACCAGGTTTTCTTACAGCACACTTTCGACAAAAAATATTAAAATAACTAATTTGTAAGAATATAATCAAAAAGTGAAGTTATCCTATTGTCTTAAATTAGTTAGATGTGAATGTGACATTGTTTTTTTTTCTTCAAAATTTATATGTGTCACAAACAATCACTGGTCACAAATGTTTAAATTTTTTATTGTGCTCTCCGAAAACGTTCTTCTCTACTTTTTTATTATATAAAATGAATATTAAGTCTGTAAATTCGTGTTTAATAATCATTTTTAATAAAGATTTTTCGTTGTAACATTCTAATGACTTAGTTAAGTTATAAATTACTTATAAGTTAGAATAGGATTGTAGTTTCTTTTTTATTCGCATTCAAAACTATTGCCTATATTATAATCAACATCGATTCCAAATCATACATGAGATGATGCCACAATTGCACACTTGAAGTAAACAAATGTTCTATGTGTAAAAAAGTACAATTCAAATAAAAATTGACATCAACCATTCTTAAATTGCATGATGTTTTTATCATTTTATTTCAATAACAAATTGTATTATCAATAATATCATATCGGCGGCAGTTGTGTAGTGTACGACGCACCACGCTCCTTTCTAGTATTGAAGTAAGTATCTGTAGATAACTAAGTTAGACAATAAACGTCCCTCATCATAACACATTGACGTCTCATTTAGGTTCGACCCATCCCCAATTCGCAGTTTTGACGAGTTTTTGTCTAAAGAATCTTCAGAAGTAGACGTAGTTTTGTATTTAGATGAAAAAAATGATCTGCATGTTATACTGTGGTCTCTACAGTTATTAATATTTTATGCATAGTATTTTACAATAGTTAATACAACTATTCGATCTAATAACGATTATGAAGCGACCAATAGGTCGCTTTAAGAGATACTTAAGAATGAAGTAATCCTAATGTCAGACAAGTGCAAAGTCATGCATAAACACACACATGCATCCTACCAGTGCTCACATACGCGTGCCAAACATGGAGCTTGACTAAGTCTCTCAGCCAAAGACTAAAGGTGTGGCAACAAGGGATGGAGAGAAGCATGTTACACAGCAAGCTAAGAGACAAATGGAGACTCTCCAGAATCAGGAAGGCAACAAGGTGACAGATGTCACAACGAAAATCAAAGACTGAAGTGGCGCTGGTGTGGACACAAGGTAACATCAACAAAAGAAAAGTGGTCAAAAGATGTGCCACATTGGTATCCAAGAGATGGAAAGAGGCATAGAGGAAGGCCAACAAGAAGGTGGGAAGACGATATGCCCCAAGAATGGCGCCGGTCCGCACAAGACCATTGCTTATGGAGAAATATGGAGGAGGCCTATGTCAGAGGACAACCTGACTGGAACCAGAACCGACGCTGATGTTAGAATTAAGAATATAAAATTAAGAATTTATATTTAGAAGTAAACAGTGAATAAAGACTATTTTTATTTTATTATTTTACAACAGTAGCAATAGACCTGTAGAAAAGAGTTCATCCAGGGAAGTACTGCCACTACGGCGTTCCTGTTCTAAAGGATATAACTACAGCCATGGCGACTCTTAGCAGCGATGCAAACGCGCGTTTATGAAACGTACGATAGCATCGCTACACTTGCGATTTGTAGGCGATTACATCGATGCAAACGCACGACTGCATCGATGTAAACTCGCGACTGCAAGTCGCTTATGTTTGATCATCATGTGCGAAAAATCTGAACAGGTTTATGCAAATTTTTTGTTTCGTCAATTGTAAATTTAAAAGGAAAATAAATTAATTTATTAATAATAAATAAATAATAAATTAATTATAATTAATTCAATGAGTTAATTAATTAAAAACGTGCATAGCGTTTGCATCGCGTTTGCAGCGATTCAGTCGCGATGCGGTAAAAGTCTTCGTATGTAACCGCCCTTAGGGCGACGGGCGCACCTTTCAGGCCTTTGCGATTGTTATGAATAGACGTGTCGCTTACCACCAGGCGTACACCTTGTTAGTCCCGTCACTTGTTATCATAAAAAAGATATATAATGTTGTGTATCTAAGTTCTTTTTTAATACGGCAGACTGTCGTAGAATATCGGCTGTGCTGTTTAAACCTTGCTGTTAGATATCGAGTTCTTAGGTTTTCTCGATTGTTCCACATAGAAATTTTTTTGGTTCTAAATCATGTACATTTGTTTTTTTTTCAATCTTACATGCTTTAATATTTGTCATAACTGGTTGATTTGACAAAAATTAAAAAGTTCTTCATTTAAAAAAATAGTTATTTGTTATGCAAAGTTGTTGTTCGACACGAGTGCTTATATTGAAACTTGAGCGAGCTATGGATTCTAAGGAGCTAGGGTCGTATTCCAGAACTCTACCCAATGCTCAAGTCAGGATTTGAGCAGACTTGAGTATGATTTCAAGCACTGGAAATACGACCCTAATGGCAAGGACTTGAGTATGATTTTCAGTGCTCACTGCAATACTCAAGTCCTGACTTGAGTATTGAGTAGAGTTCTGGATTACGACCCTTAGATTAGGCACGAGACCCAAAACAACTTTTCACCTCACTATAGCGAGGAAAATAGTAGATGAAAGAAAAACGTTTGAACTATTTGAAATCAGTTTTATTCATTCATACATTAAAAAATTTTTTAATAAACAAAATTCGTTATTGTCAATTTCATGTCAACAATAATAACAATAGAATGTACTTTCCAAAGGATTTATATTACATAAAATAATGTACGACAAATCGCGTACTTGAACGTGTCATTACGTTTTTTTGGTAAAAGTAATGTGCACCACAGTCCATCGTCAAGTTCGAATTTCAAAAACCTTTTCCACGCTATAGTGGAAAAAACGCTTTTGCGCGCAGATATCTAATGAGAAAGAAAGCCTTTCCGAGCTAGTGAGGTGAAAAATATATTTTTGTGGTAATCTTTGAATTATGTGGTTGATAGTACAATTAGCTATATCGTTATTCTTGCTATGTATAAATCACCTTGTACAATTGTTGGTCATCTTATTTAACTGCCTCCGTGGCCGAACGATTAACATGACTGCCACGCAGAGGTCCCAGGTTCGGGAGAAATATTTGTGAGACCTACATTTATTTTTCTCTTGAGTTTGGGTGTAATTTGTGGTTGTCTATGTGTGTGTCCATGGCACCCGCGACACAGGGTTTACCTAGTACGGGGCTATGTTGAGTGTTTGCGTGATTAGTATTTTTTTTATTATCTCTCAATAAATATAAATAAATAAATTTGCTTGCGACATAAAGTCAATTTAAAAAAAAAACTGTTAAACAAAATACTACAAAATAATGCAAGATAATTTTTTGGAATTGGAATTCTGTTTTTTACAATGTTATATTTTCTATTGATCTCATTTCACTGGTTGCGACCAAGAATATTACACCGTGAGCTTCAATGTACAACATGCTATCGTTAATATTCCGTGGAACGTGGCGAGTTATATCACCTCGCGGAGTACAAGCCAGGTCCAACGGTAGCCAAATCGATTTGAAGAGTATGCTCGCGGCGTACATGGGACCGCTGCGCCAATACTATTTTGGTTACCTTAGGAATTGTACTGAACGGGAATGGACTCAGGGGGTCTACTCTCGATCTCCGTTCGACATCCGTCCGAATCAATTACTGCCAAATAAGCAATACTTGACCAAATGAAAAGACGCGTGATGCGAATTACTACTACGTGAAAAGTGTTTTCATTACATGACAGCATCGAGTGTATAACCAGAAATAGAGACGAAATGTCATTTAATTTGTTTGAAAAGTATTCTGCCATATCATTACTGTGACAACTGCGCTCCGATTGGCGTGTAGAGTTGTGTGAACTGTGTTAGGAAAAAGGGCCCTACTCAGCATTATGCCGCAGTTCAATCGAACTACGACGCTGATGATTCTGCTAGGTCCTAAGGTGAGCCGGTAAAAAAGAAGTAACTCAGAATAGAGAATCGACACGGAGTTAAAATGTTAGGTATGTAGGTATAATATTAATTATATAGGTGAATAAGTTATAATATAAGCCATAAAACGTGGACAAGGTAACTGGAAAGAAAATAAAAAAGATGAAATATCTAAATGTGTGGTCCAGTTGTGTGGTTGTATAATAATTGCAAATGAATGTGTGTAGGTATGTAAAAAATAAGTGGAGTGTATGTGTCGTAGTATTTATGGCAGGGAAAATATTTTTTAGGCAGGTAGTGTAAAAGAGATGAAGGGTAATTAGTGAACTTTGATATTTGTATCAGACACGCGTCAAAATATTCTGTATAAAGTAGTTGCGTAGTATGCAAATGCTTTTAAACCTCTTTCCCGAAAAGTTGTAATTTTGCAGATGTAGCCTTACTCGTATTGCACCAAAGGTGCGAAGTATTGATTTGGCATTAAGAGAAGATAACACAATTCTATATATGGTTAATATGGCAGAAAAGAATAAATTAAAAATTAAAAAAAATAAGGGCGCGTTTAACTTTTGTCTCACCTGATGGAAAGCGACGACTCGAAATCGATGATGAAATATGCACACCTAAATAATACCGATTTACTTTCGTCTTTAAAAGGCCCAAGTTATAGCATTCAGGGAACAAGTCTGTAAGGCGTGAATTCTTCTCCATAGCCATTTGACATATATAAATGTGGTAAACATTTCTACCTTGGAAATGGATGCAAATATTTCGATATCGTGCCCAAGAGGCACACGTTTCCTCTTTGGGTCGCTAAATTTAATCTTTGGCGGAAGTAGCTGTCAGCCTTCTGGTCACCGACGACTTCAACGTGACGAATTGAAAAGCCTTTAGCCAGGAGCTTCGCCTATGGTCCTCAGAAACTTCATTTACACTATGTAGTATAAGATACACTGGTTGAAGTGTACGTCGTTTTCAGATCTAGTAAAAGAGGTTTTTGAAGAAAAAAAAAAACGATCCTACAACTACATTTAAGTATACTTACGTCCTGATACTGCCGAGAAGGTTCTTAATTGTGAGTTAATCGAGTTGCTCTTAATTACTACCCAGACTTGAAGACAAAATAGAGTCTATGATGAAAGAACCTCGCCCAGAAGATGACATTCAGTCGCACCTTATACTCTGGCTGTTTATGCTCGGAATAACAGCTGTGGACAGGGAATTAAATTCCTGATCTGTACTAACAATGAAGCGCCTGAGTATACCCAAAAGGAATATCGACCAAGTAGGAATGGTAACAGGAAGCGGGCCAAATGAGCTGATGGAGATTTTGTAGAAAAATGAAAGACAAGAACTTTACGGCGAACCTTACGAACTATGAATAATGCGATCAACTAAGTCAGGAAGTAATCGTAAGTCTGAACCAACCTATGATAAGCACTATTGCTATGGAATACAGAGCCACTGTGAATTGAAATTCATCTACTAATTAATTCGCCGATCAAATAGAGCGAACTTAAACCAATTGTGAATATAATCACACCCGACTATTCCGACTCGGATGTTTCTAATCCGTTGTGGGCTTATCAGACGGAACCAAATACGTAATCGATACTACGTAAAGTTACAAGTGTTATACTAATTTTGGGACCTGATAAATTGCCGCTGTTGCTAGTACTAACTTTTAACATTAATATTCGTGTTGTTTCATCGTCATCCTGATCTTGGCCCTTTCATTTTTATTTATTGTTTTCTGAATTTTATTTACCTGTTTTTCTTTTATTCTATAGTCCACAGACTTAAGAGATGTGAAGAAAATGATAAGGCCCAAGAAGACGCCGCTAGAACTTGAAACAAATGAATTTGACGATGCGTCTCTCGATGTATTGATTCAAATGAATCTTCTTACGGTGCCGATAGCACACAGATATTTGCCATCGTGGTGAAAGAATTTTTCAGTCGGTGTGAGGTATTCTTCGACTATTTCACAGGTTGCGCCATATTACCAAGATTAAGATTATTGCCTAACATTCGAACATTTAAGCTCCCAAAGTATAACAATGTGTATGGTAGGAGAATGTGGTATTTTGTACTGCCAGATGTTTTGAACAGAGTCCCAAAGGAATTAGTACAAAGAATAGAGTCATCAAACAAAAAGCTATATAGTAAAGTACTAAAACATTTGTTTAAGGGTAATATTAAATAAGAGATGTGTGTAAGTTTAGCTAATAAAGGTCGCTGTGGAGGGGACGATGCGTAGAGGACATAATTTTAAAATATAAAAATTCTTACTCTTTAGCATTAAGTTAGTTTTAATTTATATTATTTTTCTGAAATAAACAGCTTAATTTTTTTTTTATGTACAGGAGAGAAATGGTACGCGTTGGGAGGCTGCTTTCGAGCACTCCATTAAAATTTTTTTTTTTACTTTTTGACTTGTGTGCTTTAGGCTGTTGACTCAAGAAATGTGAAATCATCGTGAAATCTTTTGCGTGAAGGTACTGTAAGTTAGCGGAAATTGGGCAATTGCGCACAATAACAGGAAATACTTGAAGGCCTCTTGAAGATGTCATAGTTCGGGGGTGAATGGAATGGAAAGAATTTGCTAGACAGAAACAGGCAGTGACCTGGAAGGAGGTACAGAATTAAGAGCACGTCAAGCTTAACACTGAAATTTTAAATTCAACTCTTTGCTGCTTATGATAAGAATGATCTAAAGTCCAAAGTGTCACAGTTGATGGGCTTTACTTATATTAACAAAATTACTAACAAAAGTGAAGGAAAGTAAACAATTCAAGGTAGAAAATCTTGAAACTAGGTGACAACCACAAAGCCAGTATGATGGGCTTGTACGGTGGTGGAAGTCCGGCGAGAACTACCGAGGGTAAGTTTCTTTAGTCAAATCAAACGACTTCTGGAAGCAACGTTGCGTAAGGAAGTAAAAATTTAAAATTTGATGAACAGGCATTTTTTAGACAAACGCGCATCAGCGTAGATTACACAGTCGCTTAACATCATGTGAGATTTTGGCATCTCTAATTTAAAGAAATCTGACTTTCTGCATACATTACTACATCGACTGTGTCAACCAGTTAGTTATAGAGTATATAATAATCTCTTCATACTTCTTCCGTGTCTGACATTTATTACACCAAGTGACGAGACAAGCAAGTCGTGTGTGTGGAGGTAAGCGACTCAGAGCTTTAAATCGCAAAAATTTGAGGGGCAATGCCATTACACCCCGAAATATAAAGATGACAAGTCCCCATGAGCCTGTTATTTCACCAGTACCCATACACTTCAAAACTGGAACACAGTAACGCGCACATTACTGCTTGGCCGCATGATTAGAGGTAAAGTGGCTGTATTTCCCTGAACAAACTCTTTTATAGAAACTCTACCACTGCTATAAAATTTATAAAACATAACATTCTTGGAAGTTTAAAAAGTTCACTTTATACCTTACTGCATGCCTGTCGTAGGCGTTTAAAAACAAACCGAATCCCCTTTTGAGGTTGAGCAATTTAGGATGGTTTGAAACGGCTTTGTATGCGGATGAAAATTCTATCAGACATTCTTTTGTTTCTATTTCGAAGTTATTGAATTTATGCTTGTGAAACAGTAACAGCAACTTCTGTTGCTCTTTTCGGTGAATGGACTGATATTTAGGAATGAAAATAAGTGTGTAAATATATTGACGAAATAAATGAAAACTTTCCAACGGATTGGGTTCGCATCCGGGCTTACTCCTTTGAGTTTTTTAGTGAAGGAAAATATCGTGAGGAAACCTACACACATCTGCAAATCAATTTAATGATGTTTGTGTAGGAACTTCCCATTCCGCGTTGAACCCACGTGGAAACTACTGCTCAAGCCCTCCGATTGTGAATGGAGACCTGTGCTTCGCAGTGAGACGAACCGAGAAAAGTGTTTATAACTTTGTAAATTAGAAGCCCCATATCGTGTCATATCCTTATTGACATCCCATGTCCAATGGCTTATGAAACCATTGAAATACCTATTCAATCCATTTTAATCGCACAAAATGTTTTGTCTTGCTGTCATCCGGAAAACCGTAGATTTAAAACTTGTAGGTCCATATTGTGCGCACATAGATGAACTCAAGCTTAAAGCGAAATTGAGCTAAATAACAACAGCACATTAATTAATATATTGGAATAATAATCGGAAAGTGTGTAAAGAATTCTTCTGATTACGGTGAAAATCACATTTCGGAATGTAATAGCAGTAGAGCTTCTTGTGTAAGAGTTCGTTCAGTGATATATTGGCATCTTTCCTATTTCTACCGCCAAGCAAGGATATAAGCATTATGCGTTCCGGTTTTGAAAGGTAAGGGTGCTGGTGAACTACAGGCACATGGAACTTAACAAATTTATGTCTCGGGATGACGGGCGCGATTTAAAGTCGAGCTAAGTGGCGCTGCAACTGTTTTGGGGCAGGCGTGTCGCTTAACCGTTATTATAAAAAATATACTAAAATGGACTTTTAACATCCAATTGTTTTCGCAAATTTTGCCATCTTTGCATAGTCAAATTTAATCAGACCAAAAACACAATGAAGAAAAGTTGCGTTTCTTCATTCAAGTATTTTCAAATATTTATAAACTTTATGTCTCCGGATGACGTGGGGAGTGCCCCACAGATTTTTGCTATTTAAACAGGCGGAAGAAAAAAACAACGGAAGTGCCGTAAGTCTCGAGTCCTATCAAAACCGCTGTCGCCCAAACTCACATTCATAATTTAAAACATTACAAAATCTTGATGACGTAATTTTTAATTTAAAAAAATAAACAAATTCTGACTGTTAATATAATTTAAACACTACCCTCTTAGCATATCGTTTTGATTTTACATTGAAATTTTAATGAATGTGCCGCCATCTAGCAGTTAATAGCTGAACGACGGCGAATTCGAGATACTTTGTTCTTAAAAGAATACTTATTTTCTTTCCCGTAACAAAAAATTATTACTTTAAACAGAAAATTTTATTTTATTAAAATAAAATAAAATAAGCGTCTGGTGTAGCATCTGGCACGGTATGTTAGAAGCCGTCGGTTCGAATCCGGCCGGATCGAAGGAATTTTTTCTGAGTGTTCAATCTTTGTATTAATAATTATAGCAAACTAGTGAAGTAATTTCACATAAAAAATAACTTAATATCAATTCAATAAAAATTTAAAATAAGATTTAGCGATGTAATGAAACACTAGTATGGACAATATTACAAGTGCGACTATCATGTTTGCACTTCAAAGTGGCAAAATAAGGCATTTTTCTTTTCCAAAATGTCAGACTGTGCTCAAGTACGTAGAACTCCGAGTACTGTTGACCCACGTGTCACGCGCACTAAGCAATTCTACTGTATTTATTGTTCTGTGTTTAAACCCTCGACAGGCACTGTATCTGTTATGGATTGGTATGTCGCTTAACACCAGGCGAGCGAAAAGCAAAAAGAAAAGTCCCAATTGAGTCACCAAGTACACAAAACAATTTTCGATAACGGATTCTATATAAAACTTCTAATCGGTGATCACACTACAGTTATTTTCAATAAGATTGACCAAAACAGAAACAAAGGTGACATTAATTTCTATTATGATCTTTGTCCTTTGATCATTTGGGGTTATGTTTGGTCAACTATGGTCAATGGTTTGACCTCATACTTTCACTACTGACGACCGGTCATTACAGCTGAATGCACACTGGGGTTCCTTTGAAGTACTTTGTACACATAGACAATGTACAGAAGTAATTGTATCAATACGTTCACTCGAGGTGATGATTACTCCTCCACATAGAATCCCTCTTTTAAAGAATCATAAATGTTAGGCTCGCTTTCGTGTCTTCTCCTTCACTTAAAAGCTAAAACTTCCCTGGTAGATTCCACCACTATTAATTAACGTAGCGTTTTTTATGCTGTAAATTATCATAATCATCGTCTACTCTTTATACATCCTACTGCTAGGCATGAATCTCCTCTAAGCAGAGGATTTAGGCCACAGGATTACCAATCAGATATTTGAATAGACTGGACAAAAAGCGTGGCATTTGCGAAAAAGCTCGCATTTTTTATTAACAAAATAAGATCAAAAATATCTCTCTCTCTTGAATATTTCACTTTTTATTCTGAAACTTTTTACCCGAAACCGAAAAATCCGAACAAAAACCGGACGGATGGTAGCCCTAGCCACCGCCTGCCTCACTAGTCCCATGCGGGTTGTGCATTTAGTTGTACGTTCTTTAGCATAGTTTTATCACGATATTTTCATTTACCGTTGGCAAGAGGTATTGCAACTAAACATTCAAAAATATTGGACTTATTTAGAAATTAATGCCATTGGGATTCAACACGTCGACATTTCGATTGCGCAGCACTAGCGGACCTCTTTCACGCATAATTATTTTGTTCTCTGAAAGTCCACTACAGTGTGTTCATGGGCAATACTTTAATATTACCGCACACCAAAATATCACACTTTTCTTTGTACCGTAGTGCTTGTATTGATTTAATACAATTGTGATGCTTTATCACTGACGGTTGATCCCGTCAACGTTACAAATATTTCTTGCACAGTCGTATACATGACATAACTGACCCCTAACATGCCCAAAACGACCTTTTGATTCTGAGAGACATCTTACGTGTTGAACAAAAAAAAATTAAAATTTTTGTATAAGCAATACAATGGAGTGTTGCTTGAAGATAATCAACATATTTTTAAAACCAATACTAAATTTCGTCATTTGACATCTTTCAGCCCAATTTACTTGAGCAAGTGGCTTGTTATATGGACTGCCAGTTACACAGTGCCAGTTACAGTGACAATATGTGTTGCGTGTGTGGTTATGCGTGGTTCGATTCCACGAGCACTATTTTGTTTTAACGTTATATTTTTAAAAGTATTGTTTAACTTTTTAATGTTAACGTCGACAAATCACAATATTTGCTTCACTAGAAATTGCATATGATGGGTGGGTAGATATTATTAATAAAGTGTAGGGTGGGTATGGATAGATTTACAAATGACGAAATCGCTCTGCAGTTTGCATACGATCGTGTCTTCTGTGATTAAGCATTGTTCCACGTTTCGTTCCCATTTATCTATTCAGTTTTAATTACTTTCCCCGTTTTCTTTCTTGTTTTAATACACCGCACTTAACGGAATTATTAAAATGAAAAAATATTGTTCGAACAAGACTTAGACATTCCTTACACCTATCCAGAGGTTAAAAACAAAAAATATATATTACATAGTCATAGCTAAATAGTATTTTATTTTTTTAAACTCGAACCTTGCTGGCCTTAACTTGCAAAGCAATCCTTATACCGCTTGGGCTTGGCGACGACGGCCTTACTAAAGCTGGTTGAAATTTGTATTCTGTACTCAAAGAAGAACTATACTATACTATACTTAAAGATCAAATTGGCTTAAAAACTTTACTTACAATGTCATTCACTAATGAGACGACCAGGGAGTCATACCAAAATAAATGTTACGGCTCACAGGTTAATGATTAAGTTTGTTTAACAATTTTTTCTACATTTTTGAAAGAGCATCTCAGAAAACGTATTGAAGCTATTCAAATGTTGGCCTACTCTAATGGCCTACTCAAATGGGCCTACAGAAGAATGTTGCACTTAGCATGGACTCAGAAAGTCACCAATGACGGACGGATTGCAGACCATCAAACAGAGAAAAGTTGCATATCTGGGTCATGTATTTAGGCATGACTGATACGAGCTTCTACAACTGATAATGATGTGATAAGACGCTGGTAAAAGGAAAGCTGGTAGTAGGAAAAAATCGTGGCTGAGGAACATACGAGAGTGGATTGGGATAGCGAGTGCCGCCCAACTGTTCAGCGTCGCCAGGAATAAAGACAAATATGCTGATCTGACTGCCCACCTTTACTAGTTGGAGCTTCTTCTTTTTCTCCTTAAGAAGAAGAAGAATGTAAATTTCACTCAATTTGTTTTCATTTCTTTAAGAAGCAGGTTATTAACTGCAAACCTATCTACATGTAAATTAGAATCTCCAGAGTTTGCTTCGTAACTATAACTTTAATGTTCACATAAACTCACCAACGCGGTTAAGCTCATGTATCGACTTGATAGCCAGTAACATAAAGTCAGTAAAACGGACATTCGCTTTTTCGCGCTGTCTGATCACCTAACTGCGCAAACCATAACTCTGAGGACAGGGAGACAAAAAGCTGCTTGCAGGTTGAATATCAGTCAGTAAGTCGGTCAGTAGGTTGTTGAAACTCTATGGAAAAACAGTAGGCGATGACTACACAGGAAGCACTTGGAAATCGCACCGTAACCCCTTTAGTCGCTTTTTTAAATTTAGAGGTATATAGCTAAACAGGATATCCCGTACTGTCATATGTGAATTCATATTACGGTGAACGCCGTGTCCATCACCGGGTTAAACTGTCACGATGTGTCCTTCCATCGTCATCCTTTTTATCACCTTTTCTCTGGTTCCTGGACACTTGTTTTCAAATTTTGAATCGTTGTTTAATTCCTTTGCCTCGCCATTCTCATTTTGTTACATTCCGTCGTCACGCTCTGCTCAATCGCTATAGCGAGCAGTGCAGCTCGTCTAAGTTTGATCTTTTTAAGAGTTCCCAGCTTAAATCATGTGCCAATTTTAATACCAATCTAACATAGTAATATTGTATAACTCGGCCCTTTCAGAGTAAGTCTGTCTCACGTTTTTAGTACTGAAATAGGGAGTGTTTTGTAACGTTGTACCTGTTTTTGTACCCTTTTCTTGTTACAGCCCTTTTCTTTTGACTATACTTATGGAATAAATTTATATGGACCGATATATCCTACTTTATTGGCGTGATCTTGGTCACGACACATTATCGGTTTACAACCTTTTCAAAACTACGTCAATGTGATCTCATATGTGCCAAACTCCTCGCTTATCTCCACTTCTGACGTTTTATTATTAAAGTATTGAAGTTACAAGCAAAAAAACATTCTTACCTTCTCCAATAAAGAACGCATACAAGGATAAGCGTACAGGTACAATAGGCGTGCTGATATAAAGAAACTTCCAAAGTGCGTGGAGCAATTTTCTGGGGCATATTGCGTCGAATACTGTAACGCAAGGGGAAGCGAAATTTTCGATCACCCTGCCACTGGGTTCATAAGGATATTTGCCAAAAATACCGGCGGTTTTTTCTTTACCATCCGCCTGTTACACCGTGTCGTTAAATATGTAATCTAGTTGAGAAGAATATGAATATATTTCGTAATAGATATTAGACAACATTACACACGTTGCTCTGATTCCAAAGTAAGTAACTAAAGCACTAGTATTATAGAAATCCAGACAATATACAAAAGTTTTTCTACATTGACCCGCTCGGGGATCGAACTCGGGACCTCGGACATTACAAAAAGTTTAGTAGCAGCCCAAGGAGCACACTTTATATGCCTCATAACTATTATATCTATAAACAGTCTATAGATATAGGTTTAGATAATAGTTCTCCATAAATGGTTTTAGAAAAAAGAAATTGGTCTTATAGGCTTATTTCACTCAAGTCAAAATTTTAAAACCTTCTTAATACCAAACAACTTAATTAAGTGTGATCTCTCTCAAGATTTAATATTATAGCCCTTATTTTAAGTTCATTTGTAGATCAACTAATTATTTTTAGTAAAAGTTTAAGTATTAGTATTGTTCTATACACATCCAGTAAAGTCTATTAATACTCTAAAAACCTAGTGTTCTTATGTTTATTCTAGATATATTTCATTTATAGACATTCTGTAATGTATGCTTATTGACAAACACGTTATAGTGCGTCTTCAGTAGATTTTATTTTAAAAAATTCTATAATTAGCGTTTTTATTCTATTAGACGTAGTAAGAGTTCATGCAAAATGGATAAAGTAAAGAATATTAAAAGATCTGATGAAGACGGTGAACCTTGGATAGTATGTCACATCATTTGATGCATTAGTTGGCGATTCGCGCGCGAGTCGGGCATGATGCATTTTTGTTTGTTGACAATAATTGAATAAACATTGTGAAGTAACTCCGTGTTCTGAAGTGATAAAAACAATTGAAATGAGCGCGTAAACTACTGTACTCCAAGAGTTGTGTATGTGTATTGTGCCGTCTATCAATGGAAAACAGTGTAATCATTGTGTGAAATGTGGATGTCGTAAAGAAATAACCTCAATGCTGTAATGAAAATTTTATTTCTTCCAACATAATGTTAGGTATGTCATTGAAATATACCTTATCCGATAGGGAATTTATCCACCTTTCTAGTCATACATAACACATTTCATATAATTATATAGAATAAAGTTTTTTTGCGACAAACTTTATTTTTAATTGTTTTTTCGACATTGTGTTTTGAAAAGATTTTTATTGCATACGTTATTACGTTACTCACCATTCCTTATAACTTTTACTCCTTATAAAGGTTTTGTAGTACTGTCAAAAGAAAAAATCGTTTAGAAATATCGCGTTTTGTAGACAATCATAAAAGCTTCACAGGAGTGAATATTCTTCTACAAAATCAACTACATTAAAGCAAGTAAAAATAATCTTTTCGTATTTTAAAGTTTTTTTATAGATAAAGCTATAGACAAAATGCTCCAACAGTGTTTTGAGAAAAGCTTTAAATTCTTATCGCCATTTTTATTTTAAAAGAATGACTATAAAGTAGCTGAGAAAAATTTCTTTTCTTTTTAAAAAGTAAATCTAAGTTGAAAGTACTTTTATTTATTTATAATATATACTATTAATAACGATGTGCTGCTTGGGAGTAGAGCTCCTTGTGAAAGAGTTCGTCCGGGGAAGTACTGCTTATTTCTGCCGCCAAGCATTATTGCATTCCGGTTTTGGAGGGTAAGAGTGCTCGTGAAATGATAGGCACATGGGACTTGTAAACATCCAATTTTATTATCCAAACTAGAGTCATTTGGCATACGCAGTA